>NW_017307221.1:649419-669058 GCF_000935625.1 Nanorana parkeri
CGTGGTGACGTCACGCCGCGTGACCCCGCCGGGTCGTCTAACGTCTGCGCCTGCGCGGCCTGGAAGCGCCGGCGGACGTCCCCTTCGTGCGCGTGCCCGCACAGGAGCCTGGATCGGGACCTGCCCTGGCCTACGGACCGGGACCCGACATGGTCTACGAACCGGGACCCGACACGCTGGCTCTCAAAATATGTGAGCAATGCCTGCATCCAATCAGATTGTGCAGGCATTTTGACAGCCAGCGGGGCCAACTAGCAAGATACTGAAGCTTGGCCCAGTGGGAGATTCCTCCATCCACACAGTTTAGCGTAGATGGAGGAATCTGTTGCACTTTTTCCATCTGACCATAGAAAATCTGCAGATACTCTATAGGTGTATAGCCAGCTAAAGGCTTAGCCCCTTGTGAGCCGAGCTATTGTTCCAAAGGTTTTATTTTAGGGTGGAGGGCCCGCTCATGAGATGTCAAATGGTTTTTAAAAAGCCCTAATAGTAAGCAAGGTTTTTTTAATTCTGGTTATTAAATGTAGTTTTATTTTAGTTTGACTCAGCAGCACTTGGTTGTTGCAGGGACCACAAGGATGCCCAGCACTTGATAATCAGTCTGTTCCACAGTGCCATTATTACAAATCATTTACCTCTATGGAATCTGTTGCCTTTGTTCTAATTACTACATATTTCTTTACACTGGTCTCTATATCACTTGTTTTTTTTTTTCTATAGCAAAAATTTTTTCCCTTTGCATTACAGCAGGGGTAGCCAAACTCCGGCCCTCCAGCTGTGGTGAAACTACAAATCCCATGAAGCATCTCTCTCCAGGAGTCATGTCTGTGGCTGAGAATCCTGCAATGCCTCATGGGATTTGTAGTTCCACCACAGCTGGAGGGCCAGAGTTTGGCTACACCTGCATTACAGGGATAAAGCAGCACATTGTACTGAAACTTTTGTACTGAACTTTTTCATAGTTCTGGCAATTCTATTTACAGCAGGCTTTTGGTATATGAGGGATCACAGATCCAGAACCAGAATCACAAATAGCCATAGTCCAAAATCACCATCTTATTGACACAGGGGGGTTTGGGAGGACTACTGTAATACAACATGCCTATATTAAAAAAAACTGCATTACTGCTCAGCAGATAGGTTGATCTTCATGTAAGCATCTCGGGGTATGATATAACTTGAGAGTACCTAGTCAGGCACGCAGCTTATTTAAAGGAGAACTATGGGGTAAGTGTTTTTCCCCATAGTCCTCCTTAGGGTAACAGGAGGACACAAACTAGCGTCCTCCCGTTACCCTAAGCTCAGTATACCGCGAGCTACAGCTCGCGGTATACTGAGACGCCGCAGCCGGAGCGGACCCCGACGTAGATGACGGGATCCGCCCAGCTGCGTGAGTGACAGCTGGCTCTGCCTATCTGAGGCAGAGCCAGCTGTACCCGCCCCCTCCCCGTCCGTTCCGCCAGTCAGCAGATCGGAGCGGGGAGAGGGGAATCCAGATCTACTGAGCCGACCTGTGACAGTCTCATTGTCACTGGTTGGCTAGAACTATGAGGTGAGTGGAAATAACTCATCTCATAGTTCTCCTTTAAATTAATACTTTATGCAGAATTTCTAAAAGTTATGAGTGTCAAAACTTGCTAGCATGACTGACTGACATATGAAACCACTGATTTCCATGACATAATATTTTAGCAGAAAAAAAGTAGTAATTACAATATAAAGTGGTAGCTTTCAGGTTGGCATAACCAAAACTGAAACATTTTCCATCTTCCCGACTGAAAAACTGCAGGCTTCAAACTTCTGTATTTTTATCTGCTAAGTGCTAAAATATGGTCTAAGAAGGTGTAGTAACAAGCAGGTTACTGTATACGGTATACTATCCTGTATGTGCTTGATGGCAGGAACCCCTTGTCAAATTAAATACAAAGATAGTGTTAGCTGTACTCAACATTTTACATGTTGTATTGTAAAAAAAAACACAACAGGTTTATTTATTCATATTAATTAAAATTGTGTTTTAGCTGCACAATGTTTCAGACACATTTTATTTATCCTTCTGGAGGGTGCATTTTGTGTAAACCAGATCAAAGACCTGACCTGACCAAAGATCAGACCTGATGTATCATAGAGGTTGCATATGTGGTCGGCCTTTTAAGTTTCTCAGTGGTTACCAACCTGGGGTATGTATACCAGGACATATAGGTGTACTTCAGTAAAATTCAGTAACGGCATCATCCAGTTGTAGGGACAGCAAGAGCTAAAATATATTCTGAACTATGTTGATAAGCTTATATAACTGGAATAAATGTAGTTTCGCTTTTTTACTAAGAAATTACCACCATTTGCACAGTTTCCTGTTGTTTTGCTAATATGTTTATAAATAATCCGATGCTAGACATCCTGTGCAAAGCTGGCTGGATGTCTGAAATATTATGCTGTGATACATATATATATATATATATGATTGTTGGCCACCCCTCCCCTTATGTTTCGTAGCCCCTTGTACTGAATTGCATAAAAGCACAGCCCGAGCAGCAATTAAACTGAGCAGTCTTTGAATCCATCTTTGTCTCTGTGTTTCATTGATTGCTCCCAGAATTCTGAGGGTAACACTGATCGTCTTCACAAGGGACAGAAACATCTATCCATACTTTCACTTTCACCAGTGATCCAGTTTCATTGGTTGGTAGGCAGTCGAGCCACACAGCTCCATGCATTTTCACAGACCTAGCTGAATGTCATCATTGCTTTTTATGGAGTTGGCAGCCAGCATCAGTGGCACTTTTGGGAGTGCCTCACTCTCAAAAAGTGTATAGTAACTGCAATGCCAAGTGAGTGCAGGAGAGAAAGAAAAGGAGACTTGCATATTGACTAGTTAGTAAAAGAGGCACAGGCTGCATGTCACACACACTGGGAGGGAATGTGGTTCAGCCATAATGCTACACTCCAGTACTGACCAGTACAGATGTCTGTGTCCTTTAGACCAGTGTTCCCCAACCCCCGGTCCGCGGACCGGTACCGGTCCGCGGATCAAATGGTACTGGGCCGCACAGTCTCAGTGCGGTCCGGTCATGCAATATATGGCAGTGCACGGTCCCGGTGTTCGAACACCGGGGCCCCGCACTGCCGACGGGCTTCACAGTGAGGGGGCGGGTCCTGTGACTCACCTCCCCTCCCGGCCGCGTCTATAGTAACAGGCGGCGGGAGGGGAGGTGAGTCACAGGAGACGTGTGTGTGTCACACGCCCCGCCCCCTGCAGTGAGTGCACACATCGACACATGGCTGCTGCTCCTGGAAGGGTGAGTCTGAGCGGGGGAAGGGGGGGGTGTCTTACATCATGTCATTAGACGTGGATTATAATGGGGAATATTACACTGTAATGTTCCCTATTATAATCTATTTCTCTGTTGTGTACTGCTATTTTATGTAATTAGACAAGTGGATTATAATGGGGAATATTACACTGTAATGTTCCCTATTATAATCTATTTCTCTGTTATGTACTGCTATTTTATGTAATTAGACAAGTGGATTATAATGGGGAATATTACACTGTAATGTTCCCTATTATAATCTATTTCTCTGATTAAATGATTACAGGTAGGCATGTGATCTATCAAAGTTTGAGACTACGTTAGAATGTGTGACCAGTGACGTGGTCACACATTTTAACGCAATCTCGCCCAGTTTTTCGGTGGTGGAATAGGTGAAGAATTCCAACGCTTTCATTTTTTGGTGTAACTGTATTTTATTTTGAAGGCATTTTTAAATACAATTAAATTAAAATTATTAAATCAAAACAATCTAAAATATAAACAATCAACGTCCCCCCCTCAGCGGGCCACGGTAAAATTATCAAACGTTGACCGGTCCGCGGCGATAAAAAGGTTGGGGAGCACTGCTTTAGACTATTAAAAGTGGTTCGGTGCAGCATGCTATGCTCGCTGTTATTAGCCCAGTCCGCTATTTAGCTCCCTACTCCACCATCTGTCCCATGGAGGGAGAGGTACAATTTATTGCAATGGACTGCCAAGAGGTTTGGAACCACTGCTCTAGAGGTATTGGCTAACAATTTACCAGCCATGTTACAATATTTATGAAATTGTAATTCTCTGAGAGAAATGTTACAAGTTTCATACCTCTTGAGTTTTGCATCATATTCCCCCTTTGCTTGTACCTAATCTCCTGGGCTAGTAAGGCTTTCAGTTAATCGCTTGTTTTCTTATATGCTTTTATAACTCGTTCTTTTTTGCGCATGGACATAAATACTTTTTCTCTGTACCCTTTCCCTTACGTGATAAATAATTCCTTCTGCCTTTCTATCGTGTGATAAGGAACATGCTGTCACAATTATCATGTCCAATGCACCCCAAACTGAATAAAAAGAATGGAGGTCATAGTTTACACAGTGCACCCTCTTTTCTCCAAAATTCACAGGTCAAAAGATGATTAGATTTAAAATCTTGTGAATGAGACACATTTCATAGAACCCCCCAATATAATACAACCAGCTCGTGACATTAAGCAGGCTATCATAAATTACATTACAACTTTCCAGTCACAGTATCTTATATAACCAATTAACACTAATCTGGCAAGCCATAGCACTAATTGTCGCTGTAAACAGCATTTAACAAGGGATTGTTATCAATATTTGTATTTTTATTATTATCAAAACCAGAATAGCAAAAAAAATGTTTTTAACAAAGTAAGCAACGGTAGAAATATAAGAATGGGAATTATCATTGCTCGCACATAAGAAGATCCATCCAGGAGACCAGATAGAACATATAACAAAGAATAAATGGTGAGAGAACAGACCTTGGTATCTGAAAACATGACAACCCCCATGGCACAGGATCAATATCAGAGGAAAAATGAAAGAGGAAGATTATGGGAAATGAAGAAGAAAAGCAGAGCAAGATCAAGAATATTAGAGAAAAAAGGGTAAGTAAAATAAAATGAAGAGAAAAATAAGAGAATAAAGATGGTGGAAAGATAACATTGAGCTTCCCAACACAAGAGAGTCCCATTCGGGCAACCAGGTGCTCTCCCAGGGAAAGTCCCCCACCCCGCAGATGTCACAAGCCAGACCATCCTTAACAAGGGACTTTTAATTAAACCTGTCATAAAATTGGCATACCATAAGACCTATTAAAAGGCTCTTATACCAGGCCCTTACTATCTGCCAAAACCAAAAGAAAGTACCAATTACTTAGATAACAAACACCCTTATATTATGAGGTGCAGAAAACTGCTAGGTCACAGTACCCCTTTCCTACATAAAATCCAGATCAAGTCTATCAAATTGATTGATTTCTATTTTTTCCAATAATATGTTGGTTATTGGACTATAAAACATGACCATCTGAAAATATTGATACAGTTATTAAAACTAGCACTGAGGAGGGGGGGTCTGCTGAAATATCATAAAACCGTTCCTCACCCCTCAGACACTTTGGCTATGCCATTTCTGTAGAAATCTTCTAGAGCAGGGGTAGTGAATTAAAACTGAAGACGGTCCGGTGACCAACATTTTCTTCAAGTCGAGGTCCGAATTGCGGTCTGGACAGAACCACGGTCTGCCATTTAGGCTGCATTAACACCAGCAGCTGCACTGCAACACACAGCTGCTGGAGTGTGTTCCCAGGCACAGTGCTGATGCACCGATCCCGCAACATCACAATTTTTATTTTTTGTTAGAACTTTATTGAAATGTCACAAATGACATTTCATTAGGTTCTATAGGCAAAGCACAGTGTGATGTGGTTATACTACATTGTGGCTGGCTTTACTGAAAAAAGTACAGCATTCATCAGAGTGCCCCCCTTACATCAGTTGTCCCCATCAGAGTGCCCCCTTACATCAGTTGTCCCCATCATATTGCCACCTTACATCAGTTGCTCCCATCAGTGTGCCCCCTTACATCAGTTGTCCCCATACTTAGATTAGGTGTCCCCTTCAGAGGCACCCTTACATTAGGTTTCCCCATCAGAGTGCCCCCTTACATTAGGTGTCCCCATCAGATTGCCCCCTCACATTAGGTGTCCCCATCAGATGCCTCCTTACATTAGTTGTCCCCATCAGAGTGCCCTCTTAGATTCGGTGTCCCCATCCGAGCACCCCCTTACATTAAGTGTCCTCATCAGAGAGCCCCCTTACATTAGTTGCCGCCATCGGAGTGCCCCTTTACATAAAATACAAAAATAATGTGGACACCTAATATAATAATAATATAATATAAAGTAATTGTCCCCATCAGTGTGCCCCCTTACACGGGTTCTTCCTATAGTGCCCCTTTAATGCTGCTGTCACTTTTACATGGAGCCTGGGGAGCAGGGAGGCGGTGCTGGAAGGAGATGGGAGGCAGTGCTGGGAGGGGATGAGAGGCGAGGCTGGGAGGAGCCAGAAGGCTGTGCAGACTCCAGGCTCCAGGGCAGGATGGAAGACAATATTCTTTCATCCTCCCTTAATGCTGTGCAGGGTAGAAAGCTGACGTCATTGGGTGCTAGGAACGCTGTGTCCTAGCAGCCAATGACTGAGGAGGGGGACCTGCGGTGATCTCTGTCTGGATAGAAGCGCTACTTGGTCCGTATCCAGACCACGGTCTTCCTTTTAGGGGCCCAGGCTCTAAAGGGTCTACATAAAGGTGGTGGAGCTCTTATTTTCTATCAAAACCATGACAGGATACTAAAGGTAATTCATGACAGACGATGACCTTCATACATTGGTTGGAACAGAAGATTGGACTCTGTTCAGGTGAACTCTGTTAAGTACTTTTTTCACATTTGATTGTGTTTATTTTGCTACTGCCTATTGCGTGTCTTTTCTAATACCTTTTTCTGTAAATATTTTCTTGCATCATTTTTTTCCTTTTCTCTTATTAAAGAGGAACTCCAGGATTTTGAAAAGTCAACCCTTGTACTTGGGCTACCCCCACACTGCAAGGGTTAACTGCTCGTTTTCTCTAGGAAGCAAAAATAAAGAAGAAATACTCTCCCAATCCTCAGTACCACCTGGCTGCTACCTGAACCTGGAAGCGCTCTGCCCTGAGCCCTTCCAGGTTTAGCACTGTCAGAAGCTTGCTGTTAGTGGCCCAGGTAGGAGGCAACAGTACAGAGGAGGCACTAGGGGTCTAATAGACCTCTGATATCCCTTTAAATAAAACTGCACAATACTAATTCAAAGAGGTAGGTCAGCCCTACAGTGATTATAAATTCAAGTGAAAGAAAAAATAAAAAAGTTTAAATATTATAACATTTAATAAAATAAATTTTAAGAAAATGCAGTGACCTCTAGATCTGCACACATACCTAAACATACACGCCAGAGCGGGAGGCAAAATATTAGGGCCATAATTTAGAAAATGATGAGCTGTTCAGAATTTTTAAGCATGTCCTATGTACATTGTTTTGTTATCATAGTTTGTTGCCATTACCCAGGGTACAATAATTTTAGTGGATAATATATAAATGTGCATCTTTTTATTCTTCAGGTAATTTGCTTTAAGAAAATATATAACGTGCTGAGGGATATAAGTAATTTTGAGGTAAAAAAATGCACAATTTAACATGTGTGTAAAATATGTAAAAAGTGTTCCAGCAGCAAAAGGAGTAAGGTAGAACTCCAAGAATAGAGCACCTTAGAAGGTGTTCAATCATTAAGCCACATTTTGAGCACTCTATTGCAGAGCTCTTTTTATACTATAAGGCCCGGCTGGAGGCGGGAGTAACCAGGTGTAAACGGACTGCCCATAGTCTGGCATTGACCATCTGATCGGGTCCCCTTGAAAAACTGATAGGTGGACCCAATCAGAGTGGCTGTTTGAAAGGGGCCTTAAGCTTGCTTTGCCAAACTTCAGTAGAGAGGGGATAGGCAAAGTAGAGAGCGGGAAGTGGCGCCAGCTTAGCAGTTGGAGACCAGCTTTCCTAACCTGATTAATGTGTTTACCTGGGCATCATTGTGCAGAGGTTCCACTGTCTGATGGACATGTCACACTAAACAATAGAATTTCTCTTCTTCTGTATGCTTGGTGTAATCCTCAGTACCTGTACTTTTTTCTGTATGTAAGGGTGCTGCACAGTACTATTCTTTTGTTCTGTGTTCTGGGTGTAATTCTCAGTATCTGCTCTATAGATGGTACATTCTGTGTGCTGGGAGTATCTGTTTGTATTCTCAATGTATGGACGGTGGACAATATCACCGCTCTTGTTCTGTACCATGGGTGTAACTCTTAGTATCTTACTCTGTATGAACAGATGGTGCACAGTAACCCTTGTTTTGCTCTGTATACTGAGTGTAATTCTGGTTGCACGTTAACATGCACTGCATTAAGGTAGCTCATTCATTTTGAATAGGCTACTAGTGCGCCAGAAACCACAACTGACCCTTTTTTTAGCAAAGCTTTGTACAACAATGCACATTATTGTGTTGTGGTGCACTGCAATGAATTTGCTTTACTTTAGTGTGTTGGGGTGCCATTTAAAATGAATGCATGATACAGTAACGTATATACAACCACCACGCAAAAGAGTGAAATTTACATACATTTTTTTTGTATGTTTTAGGGCTGAGGAAATTAAAGAATAATTTCTCAAATAATCGTTAAACTTTTTGATTGATTAAAATTATTTTGATCGCTAATGAAAACACTCACCTCTCCGCTGGCTTCCCCAAGTGGCTCCGTCGGCTAACGAAGGGAAGGGGGAGGAGTCCGGTGAAGTCGATGTCCGTGACGTCACCGGACTCCTCCCCCTTCGTTAGCCGACGGAGCCACTTGGGCCAGTGAGTTTGCCCAAGAAACTTTCTGCACGAGCGCCAGCCAAGGCATTGGCCTATACACATACAGCACAGCATTGAAGTAATAAAATGAACTAGGATCACACTAATCCAGCATTTTATTATTCTGAGTTGCCCCACTCAAGCGGCGGCCATATTGAGTGGGGCACGTGAGATTAAAAACATGCTGAATTAGTGTGATCCTAGTTCATTTTATTACTTCATTGCTGTGCTGTATGTGTATAGGCCAATGTAGTTGGATCTGTATGTGCGTTATAATTAATCGAAATTAATCGATTAATCGATTTTAAAAAATTTGATTAATCAAGCACGAAAATTGTAATCATTACCAGCCATAGTATGTTTGTTTCTTGCCTCACTGTATTCAGTTTTCTTAAAGCCTATTTCCAAGGAAATGGATTAAAAAAAACCTTGCCGTGTGGCTACCTTTGCATTGCAAGGGTTAACTGCCTAGAGTAGGTGCGTAGAGGACTTTTACTTACCTGATCAGGCATCAGGTGGTCAGGTAAGTAAATGTCCTTTACAGAGGTACCCTAGCATGGGTTATGAGCAATTAACCGATGCAATGCAGGGGGCAGCATTGTCAAACTGCTGTCTATTATTAGTAGTGTCTCTATGAGGATACCATGTGCAAGATCAGTCACAGTCAACAGTGGAGGCACATTGACAAGAGTGTACAAGGTACACAGAGAAAGCTCGATCTACCCTCCACAAACATTACTGGTATCTCTCCCAGCTGAATTTTTAAATACAAATAATGCATCAGAAGTGGTATGACTCAAAGCGTTGCGCAAACTGTTGGCGCTGTATAAATCCTGTATAATAGTATTAATAATAATGACTCCCTACACCAGGGTTATATAGAGCAGAGATTTACAATGTAATATCTCGCCACTAAAGCCCATGGGATAAAAGGAAAGCTAGCGAGTGATTCGGTCCACTAGTGCCCACTCAGAGCTAAAATAGCAGTCCTTGGTGGGCACAAGTTCAATAAAGGCTAACAAAGCAACACCATGCCTCATTCTTGACACCAATCAGTTGTATATTAGAACATCTGGACTTGCCTTTGTTGACCTGAAAATACTAGTTTCTGGTGCATAAGCTGACCCTTCCACTGCAGCACTTTCTGAGTCACTGATCTGGAACAACTTTACAGGTCAGCGAAGTCAATAGCCCTTATCTGCATGTTCCAGGCCAGTGAGTCACACCACTGAAGCCAGAAGGATGGCATGCTAGCCAAGCAGAATGCCAGCAATAAAAATTTCCACGTTCAACTTAGTGCCATCTACAAAATGTTGTTGGGTGCTTAAACACAAATTAAATAATGAAATAAAGATTTTTGTTTTTCTACTTAACTACAATGCCAGATCATTGCAGCCTTTTCTCACTGAAGCATTCATTGTTAGTGATCAGCACCAACAATTGCATATTGCTATTACTGTGCTTCTATATGTCCAGATGGCATGTCTGCAAGGCTTCACTAGAATGATGTCATCAAATGTGAATACCATATGTGACTAATAGAGGAAAATGACCACTGCAGATCACAGTGCAGACTGGGCAAACATCTGGAATGTATGTTTAAAAGACTTTATTGAAGGTAGGAAGAAAAATGTTAGTTAATAGACTGAATGTTAAGATCTTGACTTCTCTAGCATATTATGGTCATATGCAAATACAAGAAGTATTCTTGATTAAATTGGAACTCCGTCCTTTGTTCTAGTTTTGGATTGAGTGAAAAAGGGTTAAAAGCTCTGCAGTGGCATCACAAGCAGAGTGCGGCCCTCACCGGGAGACACCATCAGAGGGGGTGACACCAAAATAGCTGAAATTCATTTTGGTATCAACCCCTCTGATAAGTGAGGCACTCGGCCATGGACCGGGAACCCGACACCTGCATGAGAGAGAAGGGGACGCGGTGGCATACCTTATCGGGCCGGATGTGCGTCCCTCCTCTCTTTGCCTGGCGTAAAGTGCAGGTGTCATCATTACGTTCATGCATGGTCGGAAGGAGGTCAACTGTAGGTTAAATGCACCTGTCAATGAACTCTGAAAGATCTCTGAAACACCTCAAAATGATGTCATCAATACAAGCCCAAACCCCATCAACATAGGCCTTTAAAGTGTGAATATGCACTTATTTGTGTCACTACTCTAACTAAGCTGGGCATCTGAACTACAACTTAGCATCTGAACTTCCCACAATGTAACATTATCATCACTGGAGGACCTAAGGAACAAAGGGCCCTGGTACAAGATTGTTTCTCGAGGCCCACCCCCCTTCCTGTTCCCAAGGGCGAGGTGCCGGAACTGGATATCACTGGCCCCCTAACCCCCCAGCTCTCTCTGCACCTGGTCCCCTAACCCCCCCATAGTCACACTCTATTATTTTACATTCATATAGCTCTGATATACAGTATACCGTAGTACTGTACAGAGAACACTGAACCAGTCTCGGCAGTCTCTGTACAGAGGAGCTTACACTCTAATGCAGAATACCATCATCTGTAGAGGACTACAAATCCCAGCAATACATTATAAAGCAATGCATAATAATAGTATATGAATCTGGTACATACTCTGTGCTGCCTGCTATGGAATGCTGGCCTGATGTCTTGTGCAGAGGGTCTCAGGAGGGGGAGATGTGCAGGTGGCAAAAGCGCTGTAAGCAGGTATCGTGTGGTTCCACAGAAGGCTGCTGCGCAAGACCTAACGCAGCTGAATTAATTTGAAAAATGTTATTTCCGAGGTGCAGAGGTCAGTTGTAAGGCAGAGTGCAGAGGTCAGGGTGTGATGCAGAGCACAGAGGTCAGGGTGTGACGCAGAGTACAGAGATCAGTGGTGTAACGCAGAGTGCAGAGGTCAGCTGTGTAACGCAGAGTTCAGAGGTCAGGGTGTGACGCACAGTACAGAGGTCAGCGGTGTGATGCACAGTACAAAGGTCAGGGTGTGACGCACAATACAGAGGTCAGGGTATTACGCACAGTACAGAGGTCAGCGGTGTGACGCACAGTGCAGAAGTCAGGGTGACGCAGAGTACAGAGATCAAGGTGTGACGCAAAGTACGGAGGTCAGGGTGTGACGCACAGTACAGAGGTCAGGGTGTGACGCACAGTGCAGAGGTCAGGGTGTGACGCACAGTGCAGAGGTCAGATTGTGATGCACAGTACAGAGATCAGGGTGTGACGCAGAGTATAGACTTCAGGGTGTGATGTACAGTACAGAGGTCAGCAGATGTGAAGAGGAAAGAATAAAAACTTACAGTGCACCCAGATGTGATTTGCCCTCTTTCTCTCCATGTGGTGGGGGTTGTGTGTGCAGCCATGTTTCCTGCATTTACGATCAGACTTCTCCCCAGCCAGGTCCCGCTCTCCTGAAGTCTCCAGCCGGTCAATAGTGATCCTGCAGTTTTCCTCCTATAGCAGCTGAAGTGGGAGGAGGAAGCTGCAGGTGGCCGCCGACAGACCGATCACTGAAGCTGGCACACAGTAGTGACAGCTGAACAGATTCTTCTCCTCCGGCCGCTCTGTGGCTACTGCCGCCGATGAGGAGAAGAATGTGCACAGCTGTCACTACTGTGTGCCGGCTTCAGTGATCGAGAGCAGCGACCACTCTTCTCAGCTCTCTCCTCTGCCTACAATCCCCGAGACGGACCTCAGTGGGCCCCTACAACCGCCTTGGGCTCCGGGGGGCCGCACCGGCGGTAGGTCCGCCCCTGATTATCATTGCTTGCTGGAGGCACTGCATGATGGGATATGTAGTCAAGAAATAGAGATCGTATCGTATCGAGCAGCAGGAAAAGAGATGCAAAGTGCACTAGGAATCCAGGAATGTAAAACTGATGGGCAGGCCGAAGGCAGCACTTACTACATAAAAGAGATTTTTCCAAGTAAGCTTTGATTGCATGATCAAAGATGCTGGGACTTTAGAACTTCTTTATTGACACTGGCTTCTCTCCTTGCATCTAGAAGTTTGTAAACTTATTGAAGATGCCCATAGAATGTACTTTCTCAATGCACAATTTCACTCAGCCCTTTGAATATACACTTATTTGTGTCACTACTCTAACTAAGCTGGGCATCTTAACTACAACTTAGCATCCTTAATCCTCTCATTAATAAAGACATATGACCTAACTGGTAAATTCACTATATTGCTTATAATTATTTGAATAATTATTTTACATTGTTCTAGATCTGTGACTCATCTCCCAATTCTTTATCAGGGACTATTTATAGGATTTATTAGATTGGGAATAATGCATGTGAGGAATTAAGGAGTCAGGCATAACGAGATATGTATGACAGATAAGATGTCTAAAAAAAGCTGTTGACAAATCTATAAAATAAAATTGCCAAGATTTTAATACATCTGCTTACTTAAATCTGGAATATAACAGATGGGAACACAAATTATGGAGAATGTCACTTTCAATAAAAACAGAGAAGATAATCACTTACTTACTTTTACTCTTTATTTTTTCCCATTATAAAATGAACAGCTAAATCACTTCTCATAGAAATCAGCAAGCTAGGATATCTCCAAAAAGCCTGCAGATATATATTTCTACTATCACATCTCATGTCAGGCTGGCCAATAACAATGACACATTTAATGCATAAGGCAAGAACACTCGGTAATAATATATAGTACATAAGGTCTGCTGCATGATTTTTCAAATTTGATCCTTGTTCTTTATTCTACTTGGAGGTATCATTTTATGAACAATTCTGTAACACAAAATATCCAAATCTTATTCTTATTTTTAAAAGGTATTAATTAAACTCACCATACACAATATAATCTGACTGTACTATCTCCTTTAGATCTACCGGCTACTATGTAGTGCAAGGGTTTGCCTGATTAAATACAAAATTGATCGGATAGTTCAGGTAGGCCCTTATATTACATAGTTCTATTTAATCCCTTCCTGACCGATGACGGGATTATACGGTCACGATCGTTCAGTTAAGTAACGACTGGTAACTAGATAATCCTGTTATGCGGTACAATGAGCGCTGGTCCATGCAGGTTTACTGCGGTTTCTGCGTCCCTCGGGGTCCGAGACAGACCCTCAACAGCAGATTAGGCGGTCTGTAATCACAGAGCTGTGACAGCCACAGAGCCGGCAGCAGCTCACTGTGTTGTTACAAACTGATAAGAAGTATCTCTGAGGAGAATAATGTATTCTCCTCAGAGATACTTAGGGGTCTATTCACGAAGCTGCCGAAGGATCTGGCCGTAGCTTCGGCCAATCCTTCGGCTAGCTTCGGCCCCAGGACCCCTTCGGTTCAGTAGAACCGAAGGGGTGCTGTACGGGCTATTCATAATAGCCCGTACAGCTCCCACCCTCCTAGTTTTTTAAATGATACAACTTCAAATAAAAAATAAAGTTTTTAAAACTTTAACATATTTTAAAAAGGAAAAAAGTTTTAAAAATGTCAAAAAAGGTTAAAAAAATACATTTAATTAAAAAAATAAGAAAATATAGTGCTGAGGAGGCTATTAAAGATAGTAGACAAACATACCACATTCTAAAATTGTTCCAAACTAAAATTGCATTCCCTCCTTGTATTTTGTGACCTATAACTTCCAAAATAAACTGAAAACTGGGAGGTATCAACAGAGGGTGTCCTTAGTAATTGGGTGGCTGGAGAGGTCTTGTGTTAGGGCTCCAAAGTGTCTAATGCTTGAAATCTTTTTTTTTAAATGGGTTCTTTCCAAATGTTAAAGTCTGTGGTATGTCCTCTTCTAGGGTTGCAGGTTTGGGAAAGAGCAGAGTGGACCATCCAGACCTAAAAACTAAACAATATACAATCAAGGGAAGAAAACATCCAGAGGAAAGCTTTTCAATGAAACACGGAAGCTTCAGATGTGCTTCTATGGCTATTTACTGTATCAAATATTAGTAAGGCATTACTGTTCCCAAGAAATGAACCTAGCTCTGGGTCAAAAGGTTGCTTTAGATTGAATTGTGTTAAGAGACATGTGAAGAGAACTTGGTTCACTATCATGAAGGAAATGTGAAACAGCTAGGCTTGAACGCGGTATTTAGAGCTGATTTAATTTAATTTTGCTTCGTATAGCATGTGATCGTGTTATGAAAAACCTACACATTTCCAGCCTCCATTGTTACCACCAGTAGATGTAGGAGTAAATTGCACCTTCATTAAAGCGCTGCTTTAGTTTTTGCCGTATAATGACCACATACTGTGCTGCTTGCAAACACTCCTAGCTAAAGCAGAAATAACTGCATTTTGAATGATGTATTTCTCCTAATATGAATATGGTAGTTTATAAGCAACCTTTGACACAGCTGTAAAGCAGTGGCCCTATCCCACCTCTAATTCTGTAAGACAAACCGGGGAGAATTATGTCATCGATTGTGGCACTAGATTACTGGTACATATCTGGAATAAATTGGATCCTTATATATCCTTTAGTTGAATGATTTGATTAGCACAAGTACCAATTATTATTTTTTTTGTAACAACCTTTATAAAAGTGATGGTGGGGTTTTTTTGTGTGTTCAGTCCATTACTTCAAAGCAGCAGCAGTCCAAAGAAATACATTCAGGCACAAAAAATTCAGCACAGAAAAAAATTTGAATTTTTCTGTAAGCATAACCAAATCATAACCAAACTTCCTATTCCTGTGGAATATTTTACCTGATACAATGGCCACAAATCCATCCCTGATGTGCCTGCTTCCATCCTCAGTGGTTGAACTCTTGCCAACTTTCTTCCATTCCATGTGCCAAATACAACAGGTGAGTTTAAAGGTCAAAATAAATTTGCAGGAGTTGAGACGTGAACTAGACAACAATCCCAGAAGGTAAGGAGTGGCACAATAAAGCATCTGGGTTTTCAGGAGTTATGGAAAACTCTGAAAGTAATTTGAGCATGCAAGCTCGTGCCTAGACTATGGGTGAGGGCCACTTTTTAAGTTAAGAACAACCAACAGTTTATGGTAATTTAACCCTTAACTCTATAAAATGAGCCCTTAACACTTACTCCACCCTAATAATTAAATTCTAACACAACCTTTAATACATGGTAAGCTTACACGTAATAATATTCCTTATTACCCCAAAAAATGTCATAACCAAAAAAAAATATCCCTTTTTGGTGTTGGTAACTTTGGAATTACAGTAGTTCCATGCTGAGAAGTACCAACATTGAACAATACAGTGTAATAATCTGTGACCAAACAAAGACATGGCTTGAGAATTTAATTTAGAAAATCATAAATTTCAGAAGCCAATCAATGAGCTGCTAATACCAGTAAATATTGCAACTACGCAAGTCAGAAAGTTTGCCCAGTTCACCTAATTCTGAATGATCGGTTATCCATTGCAGCATGAACCCATTGTCCACCTCAAGGGGCATGTGTAAATTGCCTAGGTTTTTAAACTGAAACTCTGTAGACAATGAACACATTATTTATTTTGAGCATATCTACTACCAAAACCAAAAATTTAATAGTTTGCGGTTTACCAATCCTACCAATCATCGATTATCGGCTTTCGATTAGTTGGCCCTGTTCACAGCTCCACACACGCCGCATGCCGCACCTCCTCCCCGCCTCACGCTTGCTGCTGCTAGCCCCGCCCGCCTGCATCCATGCTCCACACGCCGCAGCTCCTCTCTGCCTCACACTTTCCGCTTTTAGACCCACCCGCCTGCATCCACGCTCCACACACCGCAGCTCCACATCACGCTTGCCGCCGCTAGACCCGCCCGCCTGCATCCATGCTCCACACGCCACACCTCCTCCCGACCACCCACCTACATCCATGATCAGCACAGGGATGCGGGGAGAAGAAGAAGTAAGGAGGAGCAGGAGTGGGGGGATGACAGCCGCCGACAGACAGGCCCGATCTCTGAAGCAAGTTGCTGGAAGACTGCTGAGGTGAGCCTGCACCCCCCCCCCCATGGGGCTCTATAATGTATTGCTGGGATTTGTATTCCTCCATAGCTGATGGTACATTGTGCTGTATATTATACATGGGAATACAAATCCCGGAAATACGTTATGCACTCTATGTATAATGTACTATTGCTGGGATTTGTTGTACTCCTCTATAGCTGGTGGTATTCTGCATTGCGCTGTATAGAGGACTACAAATCCCAGCAATAATATATTATACAGCGCAATGAGGAATACCACTAGCTATGGAGGACTACAACAAATCTCAGCAATAGTACATTATACAGCGCCAGCTATAATGTACTATTGCTGGAGGTATTCTGCATTGCGCTGTATAATGTATTACTGGGATTTGTAGTCCTCTATAGCCGGTGCCATTCTGCATTGATTGCTGTATAATTTTACACTTTCCATTTCACTATATTGCATACCACGTTTTTTTTTTTCTTCTACCGATCCAAGCTTGCTCCTGTGATGGACTACAATCTCAATACAAACTAGTAGTCCATCACTGGAGCCATTTTTTTTATCCCAATTAACCGGTTAATTGCACTTAACAATCGGCTAACTAATCGATTCTGAAAATAATCGTTAGCTGCAGATCTAGATAAATGGTCACCCTACACCAGGGAGCCCCCACTAACCACCTGGGAGCCCCCAATGGCCACAGTGGAGCTACCACTACCCACCTGGGAGCTACCACAGAGCCACCACTGATTATTAGGGAGCCCCCACAGATCCCGCACTGACCAGCAGAGAGCCTGCACTGACCACCTGACAGTCCGCATTGGCCACCTGAGAGCCTAATTAGGGAGCCGCCTCTGCTGCACCCACACGCACCCGTGAAACTCTCTGGACCCCTGGTGAGAGCCCGCACAACCCTCCTGAGACCCTGGAGACATCAGGCAGAGAACCCAGAGCAACAGAGTATGTAGCTTCATATTATTCTGCATTGATGTAATATGTATTGCTGAGATTTGTTGTCCTCTATAGCTGATGCCGTTCTGCAATGCTGTATAATGGTATTGCTGGAAATTGTAGTTCTCTATAGCTGTTGGTAGTCATTATTGCTGGGATTTATAGTCCTCTATAGCTGATGGTATTCTGCATTGTTGTGTAGTTTATTGCTAGGAATTGTAGTTCTCTATAGCCAATGCCATTCTGCAATGCTGTACAATGTATTTCTGAGATGTACAGTCCTCTACAGCTGGTGGTATTATTCTACATTGCTGTATAATGTGTTGCTGAGATTTTTAGTCCCTCTGCAGCTTGGAGTTAGTGGCAGAACTACCAAAGTCACAGCAGTCGTTCACGCGCACAGCACTGACCAGTGTGCTATAATTTTCGTCCACTACCAGTGTGCTATAATTTTCCTCAACCCATTAATTTCTCTAGATAAGAAGGGGTTGCGCTAGGGGAAAAAACAATGTGTCAATAATTACCAGCTGCAGCAATGTGCAATCAAAACCACTGTGAAGTCTATAGTATGCTGTGCTTGGTGTATAAAGTGAAGGAGTAAATAAATGATCTAAGAAACTAACTGTTTATTTCCTTACTCTGGATCCGAAAGACCAGGTGGAGCATCGATCCTTCCTTCCCCTCCGGTTAACCCCTCTTTCGGATCCAGAGTAAGGAAATGGATGAGAGAAGATAACCAGAAGGGATTGGTGAAGGGACTCTCTCAAAAAGTTACTTCTTCAGCGGATCCCAGGATAAAACCAGGACAGATAAGTACCATTATCCCCCACACGCCACTGCTCGAAAGTCGGGGTGAAATAGATGATTGGTCAATTGACCTTCTCCGGCATCAGGATCGACCCTATGTGAGGACTCATTTGCGGTGACAGGACATTGAATGGACTTGCCGATTTTGGCTTATTGATTAGAATTATACCCCAGATGTAGAATTATATTCTGATACTAACTCCCCTCGTAGATTTTTGACAGTTAGATCAAGGCATTTCCCAGCTAAGTGGTGTAACAGGAGAGCTCCCCCTCATTTGGTTTCTCCATATTTGATGTTTTTTTCACATTGTTTTCACAGGTTCATAAGCGATATATAAAATATATTTTATTATCACAAGTTTACACTATAACTGTCCCAAACACTAGCGTTAGCTTTACTTCCAAATCATTGGAGGAAACAACACTTAGTCACATCTCTTACTAACACAAGAGAAGATTTGCACATTATTTCATGGTGTAGTAGATCACACACATTTTTTCATTATATAATTCACTTCCAGAAGGAATCACTTTATTAATTCATCTAACAATCAACAATGTGAGAGAGCACATGCATTAACTCACGGTCCTTTATTGATATATGATACACATTAATTTCTCTACCGCGTCACTTCCAGGTGTGCATGTCATGAAGAAAGGGGGTCATGAAAACAGCTGATTCGATGACTCGGCCCCACTGGAAGTGACACAGTCGAGAAAATGTATAGGATCAAGAAAAATTATAGACTTTGACACTGTCTGGCCCCTCCCACTTTCCTCTCACAGCTCACAGCCCAGAAGCATGGACAGCCAGCGGCGAGAGTGCCTAAGTAGTGGACATGGAGTGGAGGGCCAGAACCAGGTAGGGAGGAGAGCACCATCCCCTAGCCAGTTACCCCTTTCATGGATTTACTAGGAGTCCTCACATCTCCCGACCATTCACACTACTGTTACATGGATGGCAAAAGTGGCAGACGGGCGGGGAGAATGCGGGGAGGAGGCAGAGCGGGAGGGGGACCAAGTTGCTGCACAATGGGCCTCCTGGGCTTGCCCCCTGGGCTTGCCCCCTGGGCTAAAAGTTGGCAGTCAGCTCCTGGATGCCATTAAAGTTCATGTGCGTGTAAAGGCAGGTGACCCAATACTTTTGGTAATATAGTATATATATATATATATATATATATATATA
>NW_017307221.1:670019-683773 GCF_000935625.1 Nanorana parkeri
AACAAATCATTGAGCGAACAGCCCGTGTTCAGTCCGAATTCGAAATTTAGAACATGAAAAAAGTTTGAATTCCAACTCGAACTCAATGCAACTCTATGGAGGTAGAACTTTGAAAAAAAAATTTCCTCATTTTGAAGGCTTATATGCAAGTTATTGGCCATATAAAGTGTATGGGGATTCGGGTACTTCCCTGGGGGACATGTATCAATTTAAAAAAAACATCACTTAAAGTGAAACAATAAAAATGAAAAATTCCTTTAAGTAAACTGCCTGTAAAGTGGCAGATCTGTACGATGTTTAAAAAGGGTGCGGTTCCTCCTCCTAAACAATACCAGACCCTTAGGTCTGGTAGGAATGTTAGGAGGGACAACTGGAAATGTTAGGAGGCCCCTGAAAAAGCACCATGTCCCCGTTCCGATGGGCACCCTATTTAAAAGAAAAGAAAAAGCGTGGGGTTCCCCCCAAAAGTCATACCAGACCCTTAAGGTCTGGTAGGAATTTTAAGAGGGACCCCATGTAAAAAAAACAAATGTGTTGGGGTTTCCCCTCAAAGTCATACCAGGCCCTTAAGGCCTGGTAGGAATTTTAAGGAGGAACCCCAACCCAAATATGGGGGGGGGAACTTAAGGTCCCCCCTAAAATTCCATACCAGACCCTTGATCCGAGCACAGGCCTGGCACGGCAGGAAAGGGGGGAAGAGTGAGCGCCCCCCCTCCCTCCCATTTCAGGCCACATGCCCTCGGCACTGGGAGGGTGCTTTTCCAGGGAGAGAGGAGGTTGGGAGTTGAGTTGGGAGAGAGGAGGTTCAGGGACATCAATAGTAAGAATGTAGCAAAATGTAGGTAGAATGAGAGAAGGCAGAAACCAAGATTCAGGTGCGCTAGAAGACTGAGCCAGGTACTATGGGGAAAGTTACAGGAAATTGACTATGACAGGGTAAGAACAGGATGATCAACAGCAGGAAGCAAAAGACATAGAGGGCACACCAAGGAAGGTTTACAACCCAGCCCAACACCAAAACCACAAATTGAGGAACATTTATAATGTTTATCATTGTTATTCCTTTTATTGTTTAACGCTAGTTAGTATTTGGTAAATGATGATATACTGAACAAAATAGTTTATGAGAACACATATCTAAGATAAGAAATATGTAAGGGAAGATTGCATGAGGTTATAAAGGCATGATTCATATCGCAGGATGAAATGACTATTATCTCTCACATACTTTACAATCTGACTACATTACCAATTCCCAAGTAATAACCCTCAGCAAGACAAATGACTTGGCAATGGCTTGTCACAAAGACAGAGATCTGCCAAATACATTTCATGCAATACAAACACCTGTCAGTCATTTAATGGAACCCAGATTTATTCATCGTTTTTGCTTTTCTGCTAAATTGAGTTATCATATAAGAGAGATTATTTACTGTGCTTGACACTAGTAAACAGCTTTTGTCCCATACAGCATTTTAGTTCTGTGATAAGATAAAGCTGGAAAAGTCAAGTGTTGCACAAGGATATAAAGGCTATAGATGATGGAATGATGAAAAATTCACTCTGCTGGTTGTTTCTAAATTGTTTTCCCTAAACCTGCTCTACCAAGACATATCTTATCCCTGTGAATTAAAACAATCAGCAAAAATGGCACATTAGGCTTTTTTTGCGTGAGAGGATATGTCTTTTTTAGTGAAAACTGTACATTGTATTGGTTGCAGGGGTGATATAACAGAGTGTAATAAAAGAAAAAAGCAGAGTGTAAGATTACAAATAATAAAAGAAGATGTATTGTTGCCCTGCTAGGGGTAGTACCATCTAGAGATATTTCTATTTTGTTCCCCATGGTCCCTGTGTGTGATGTAAAGTAGCCTCCGCTCCAAGCTCACTCCAGTGATAGACTACAATCTGCCAGGAAAAACATGTACAAGTAAAGTGCAAAGATCTGCATGTGTGCATGGCCAAGCATGTACCTATTTCTGCAGAAATGTACATAGACTTTGAATATCTACCTTGGCTAATACAATGGTGCCTGGGATTGCATGGTTCATTAATTGGGTATGGACTGCCTATTTAAACCTGAGCCTCAGCAAGGGAAGTTGCTGAGTGGTTGTCAACTTCTGCTTCCAGTGACCTAACCTGCGTGTGCTTCTTTTGTGATTTGACCGGGCTTGTTTTGACTCTGCAACATCTCGATCCCATGGTTTCTGACTACGGCTTCGTATCCTGACTATGCTTTATGGTTGCTGTTTTGTTGTCACCATGATTGTTTAGCATATTTTTTAAAGGGATTCTACATAGTGTACCTTGGAGTGTGGTTTACTTGTTTTCTGCATTCGGAATTCACGCAGAGCCAGCCGCAGTTCATGCCTGCACCCATCTTATTACATTGGGATTCATGTCTGGAGTGCAGTGGGACATGGACTATTATTGACCTTGGCTTGCTTTGTTCCTGGCTTAGCCCCTGTGTACCTGCATTGCTTGGCTGTGTTTGACCTTCAGCTTGCCTCTGACTTTGCTGCACTTGAGCCCACTACAGGCACTCATGCATCTCCAAGCTCCTGCTTACCCTGTCTCATCTCCAGGGACTGCTGGACAGCAGGTGCAAGGAATGTTTCTGCATCGCTCGGTTTCTATCAGGTAGGTGACACAATCTCATATTCAATTTACTAGTCTGTATTGAAATTGTATTCCATCAGAGGAGCAAGCTTGGAACTGAGGGATACACAAACAGGCTACATTTTTGTTAATAATAAAAGGTACCTGAATGCATTTTTAAGATTTTACTCCTGAGCTTAGTGTCACTTTAATAGATAATAAATATTATTAATTAATTACTCTTTTTCATTATTTTTTTTTAATACTGCTATACTTTATGTTCACTCATCATGGTTTTATTTGTATTATACTACTGCTTCTACAGAAATGTTGTTGTATTGGTTAAAATAATTGCATGCTATTAATGCTGTATTCGTTATATATATGAGTTATTATACTGAGTGTGTAAATTAAGCTTAAGATGCCTGTCAGACTGATGGGGGGATCTTCCTGAAATGCATTCCCTTTAGGTATCTGTATCCAAAAGGGTGAGGAGCCATTCATGTATGCGTAAACCCAACCATCCAGGTGGAAGGGAGGAACCACAAGGGACAACTAAGGCAAAACACCCACCTCCATTATATGCTGTGGATGCCATATAAATGTAATATATGGAATTAAATAATATCAGTTAGCTCAATCAAATCCGTGTGAAGATGGTCAATTTGGTACAAAACAATACCTACCCACATCAAAGGAGAGTGCAAAGTCTCAGTACTTTGTTAACCAGTTGACATCCGCGGTGTTAAACCCCCTTCCCATCCAGGCCATTTTTCAGTATTCAGCGCTGCGGTACTTTGACTGACATTTATTCCGTCATGCAGCGCTGTACTGAAATGAATTTTATACCCTTTTTTGGGGACAGATAGAGCTTTCTTTTGGTGGTATTTATTCACCACTGGGGGTTTTATTTTTTTACTATATTAAGGAAAAATTACCGAAATTTAAAAAAAAAAACAGTTTCCCCTATATTAAATGATAAAACATTTATTATTACCCAATTTTTTGGTAAAATATAAAAGATGGGGTCACGTCGGGTAAAAAGACACTAAACATGTCAAGCCTTAAAATTGCGTGCGCGTGCGAAACCTCAAAAAACGATAATACCCAAAATTGGCCCTAGGCGACGCTTTAAAAGCTGTTACCGCTCATCAGTTTAGTGTTATCAGTGATTGATGGCCCTAAAATGATTGCTCTCACTGCGACGTTCGCGGCGATATGTAACATGTGTAGCGCAATTGTAATTTTTGCGCGCTGGGGCACCGGACGCGTATTTACGTTTATAGGCGCGTAAACGTGGGGGTGGGGGAGTTAAACATTTTGGGGGGGTTTTTTCCCCTTTTTTTATATGTGGCTTTTATTTTATTTTATTTTTTTATGTGTTACTTTTCTTTTTTTTTATTTATATTTTTTTTTTTGCACTTATTGTTATTGCTATTATATAGGGGGATAACAACCCCCTATATAATAGCAAAGGCACACTGACAGGTCCTCTTTATGGAGATATTAGGGGTCTCTAGGACCCCTAATATCACCTATGGACCCCAAAAGAAGCTGATAAAGCAGAGATCTGCTTTATCAGCTTCTTCTCTCTCCAGATGACTGACAGGTGAATGCGGAAGTGATGTAACACACATCACTTCTGCATTCACAGCCCGGACGGGGATCAGCAAGGAGCTGATCTCCCGTCCTCCTCCTCCTGACGCCCTCGGAGCCGGTCCCGGGATCCAAGATGGGGCAGCGGATCCCGGGAATCAAGGTGAGGGGTCGGGGGGGAAACCGGAAGCGCCGACCGGAGGGGGGGTGCCGCGAACGAGCACATATAGGCGATCGGCGGGCTATGGACCCGCCGATCGCCTATATGTGAAACACCCGGTAACGGGTGTGTGCATTTAGCGGGTCTTTTCTGCCCGTGCGTGCCCGCTAGGGGGCGCGCGCGAGCAGAAAAAAATTGCCGTCTGGAGACGGCAACCCGCAGATGCTGCAGTGCCGTCCGTCCGTTTTTTTACTACGGGCGGACGGCAAGAGGTTAAACAGGGCCTTCTATAAAGTGTTCCCTCAATTTCTGAAATATTATCTAATGGTCTTAGGTAAGTATGCATAAATAATCAAGCAGTCCAGGAACATTGTAAAATACATTAGATAATCTAATCTAATCTAATGAAAATAGAAACATAATTGAGTTTATCGATAGAAAAGACATGTAAGATGTGGAAAAATTTGGTTTGGTTCAGATATTTCGTTATTTCGGGATTCGGATCCGAAATTCAATTCAGTTCAAGTTTCAGATTTGGGTGAAATCCGAATTTTCGTCAGTTTTGGATGAGTTTACGAATATTTGATGCGAATACCACAGAAAACCACATAAAGATATTAATACTAAACCTGAATCTCATAGACCCGAATGGCATACGGGATCCGAATTTCCGAATTGCATTCTGGAGCAGAATGCTGTTCAGGTCTGGGAGCCTCAGCTTTAGTAATAAATGTATATGGCGTCAATTCCGCAATGGCATTCAGGAGCTCCCGAATGCATTTCGGAAATTCGAATCCTGAATGCCATTTGGATCTGGGAGCCATATACATATATTACTAAAGCTGATGCTCCCAGACCCGACTGGCATTTGGGAGCTCACGAATGCAATTCAGAAATTCGGATCCCGAATGGCATTCGGGTCTAGGAGATTCAGCTTTAGTATTACTATCTGTATATGGCTTTCTGTGGTATTCACAACGGATCCCAAATGCCTCAGCTTTAGTATTATATGTATATACTGTATATGGCTCCTATGTTACCGAAAAATTATGTTCAGACCTATTCGGATGCATTAAACCGAAAAACACATCTGATTGTCCAGAAAAGTCACATGCCTGATTCAGTTTTGTTTTTGAACGAAATGCTGATGGGATCCAAAATTCGGAAATGGAAATTCAGATTCGGACACATTTGGATGCACTGGGATTCGGAAATTCGGATGTGTCTGAATTTCGGAAAAATTTGTCTGATTTTTGATTTGAAACGAAACAAATCGCACATGTATACTATAGAATATTATTTATTCCCCCAAAAAAAGTGCAAACATACCTATACATTATGTGGCAGATAGGTATTACAATATCTCCACTAAATTGTGAACTGTTTCCACCTATAGGAAAGTCCTAAAAATATTATGAACAGAATCAGTTCTTAGTGTACCCCCTTATTGGATATATAGCACACATTATCTGGACTGTAGCGATCAATATGTTTAGTGTTGAGCAATATACCATTGACTTCATACTGCCACTTAGAGATGTCCATATAGGTACCCACATTCAAGCCAATGTTGAAATGTAATACCTCCAGTAGTTGTTTCAATATAAATAGGTAATGTGCCAACAAAGCCGCTCTATAAAGTCAAGTAGTCAATGAATAAATATAATCACACAGGGCTAAACAAGAGACAATCAATTGATCCCTCTATCCAAAGTAAACAGTGTGGAAGGAGGAAGCCCAACTGCTGGCTATTGTTTTCAGGTAGATGAAACAACTGCAGCGGTCTGAAAACCGGAATAGTGACTGCATCTGATGGAAGGCTATCGTTTTTCAGCCAATAATCTTCCATCCGATTGACAAAACTTAACTTCAAAAATTGACTGAACAGGACCACTAATGGTTTACTGCTAGGCTGGGGAGGAACATGGAGGTTACTAGACATGTGCGATTCGTTTCGTTCCGAATCGAAATTCGGACGAATTTTCGGACATTCGGATGTATCTGAATTCCGAATTACAGACATAACGAATGCAAACGAATCCGAATTTCCATTTTCGAAATTCGGTAGCGGTAGTTCGAACATTCGTTTCGTTTTCGGTTCTTATTCGTTTCGTTCGTTGGAGAAAAGTGACATTAGAGAAGGAGAAAAATAACGAATAAGAACAGAAAACTAAAGAACGTTCGACCTACCGCTACCGAATTTCGTCCGAATCCGAATTCCGAATCTGAATTGACTTTCACACCCGAATCCCAAAAAACGAAATAACACAAATCCGAATTTAAAACGAAACGAAACTAAACAAATTTTTTGGCAGTGCACATGTCTAGAGGTTACCTCGTCTTCTTTCAGGTCGATCTGTTCATCTTTCTGGTGCGTTTAGTAAGTAGCACTCTGTGTGCAAGAGATCCACATGCATATATATATATATATATGAAACAGCTGGGTTTTATGTGTAGATAATGAGAGATTTTCCTGTATTATATGTAATGCTGGTTTTATGTTTAGACTTCATGTTCTGTAAGATTCTTGTTCTGATTAACAATAATACAAATTGTAGCATAATAAATATGTATATTTACCAGGCCTCGGAGGAAGTTAACTTATTACTAATTCCCCAATCTTTCTTATTTGCTTACTTAAGTTTAATTGTGTGCATAGTTTTACACCATATTGATAGAACTGATAGTTGAAACAGTTGTGTCATAACATTCCCACATAGAGGCTAGGAGATGCTGACTTTGCAGTAAAGCAGCATACATGAAATGACAGTGATGGTCAGTGTGGCCTCCACTAGGCCCTGCAGATGATTTTCACAGCTGGCTCGATATATTCTTGTCAGATAAATGGATGTCATCAGCAGAAAGTATGAATCTGAAGCAGATGTGCGTCTCCAACAGTTTGCATTATTTGGAATGCAGCCTCCATGAGATAGGTGAACCAGAAGTTGTGGGAATTAACTGCACACAACAACCCATAGGAAATGTAAGAATTAAACAAGGATCTAGCCACTGCTATTAATCAAGTTAATCCATGACCAATTAGAGACTGATAGTTATAGTTCCTATTTTTTACAATTGTGCAATAAAGAGATTTGTATGTTCTTAACTGTGGTCATGCACTAGTCCAAACACCTGCATAGTGAGCACAGGCTTTCTCAGCTTCTAGGGCACCAACAAACTGCCAATATCTATTATAGTAATGCTGACATTACTCACTTAAATACCAGAATAGGTGTTATGTTACATAAAGAGTGATATATAATAATTTAAAAATCTTAGAGTGACCTTTTTGCTAGGCTATGGACTTCAAGTATTAGATAGTCTTAACACGCAGCAAATGAGTTTTAAAACACTGGTATACTGACTTCTTTAGCTGCAGGTATTATGGATCAATTCACCCACAAGGTTTACAGCAGAAGGTGGACTACATACTGTAGAGGTTAGGTCTAACTGGGATGACTAAGCAGCACTGACAACACTGAAATGAATGTCAGACCACCAGCAGTGCTGAATAGACATGTTTGACACCAGATGCTGCTGTTTTACTTCCATTGTTGCCAGTGTCACAGGATCAGTGGATGATGCATACCATAAGAAGTAAATGGCCCAGAGGACACCATGGTTTTCTTTATATAGAGCAGACACTGAAAAAGTTCTGAGTTTTTTAAACACTTTAACATGGAGTTCACCTTAAGCAGTTTAATGTGCAAAGTGTATGTCCAGCCAAAACTGTTTCTTAGTTCTGGATATAGTAGGGAAGAATTAGAACCCCATCAGGTTTCTATTTGTATCCGGGGCTCCGTTTAAGAGATCTATTTCACTTCCTGTCCTGCTGACAATGTTTTTCCAGACAGGAAGTGATCAGAACTCTCCAACAGCAACACAGACAGAAATAAAAATGCTTATCTTGAGTGGGGGAAGGCTAGAACCCTTGTCATATTTTTTTATATACAATCCATACCACATCTACCCCTCAAATACCTCAAATGCCAAACCATGGTAATGTACTGTACAAAGTCTGTATAGAATAAAGCCAGCACCACCAGAGTTCAGTTTATGAATGTTATTGCCGTTCCATGCAGGACCTGGTCTAGTAAAGTTCTCAAACAGGGACCTGGTGTTCTGGCTTTATTCTATACAGATTTGTACTTCTTTTGGGTACTGGGATACAGTGTCATTGCTGGGATAGATCAGAATAAATGTTGAGAGGCTGTAAACTAAAGGTATTAAAACCATGAGGAAAGGATGGGTGCTTAGGATATCCTCAGGGTAGCAATAATGAGGTTAAAAACTAATGCTAGAATATAATGTTGGAGGAAGGATGTTGTCTGTTTTATATTAAAAAGCTTTAACTCTTCCAACCAACAAACTAGAGAAAGGAGAGATGGTAGCACGTTGCTTGAACTATATTAAAGTCCACTTCTCGTCACACAACATTCCTAACTAGATTTGTACACAACATCCTCCTGAAATCCATGTATTACAAACTTTTCATTATGAGAGTTTCATAAACAATAAATCTAGTATACATATACCTTTTGACATCATCACTGTGTTGGTGGTCCAAAAGCTATTCACGTACCTTGGAAGATGGTTTTTGTATCGGTGGCAAATCATTTTCTCCTGATTTTCTCCTGGGAATACAAGTCCCATGATTCCTGCTCTCTTTTTCCTCTCCTAAACTGGCGAGCGGAGTCTTGAATGAGATGTTCTCCTCTCCTGAACTGGTGCACATAGTCGTGGATGGTTCTCCGGTCCTGATCTAGTGGGCGGAGTCATGGGTAGGATATTCTCTCCTTAACTGGTTGGTGGGGTTATTGATGGGATATTCTCCTCTCCTGAACTGGTGGTCAGAGTTGTGTATGGGATTTTTTCCTCTCCTGAACTAGTGGGTGGAGTCATGGGTAGGATGCTCTCTCCAGAACTGATGGGTGGAGTCATGGTTAGAATGCTCTCCTCTCCTGAACTGGCGGGTGAAGTTGTGGATGGGATATTCTCCCCTTCTGAACTGGTGGGCAGAGTTGTGGATGGGATGTTCTCCTCTCCTCTCCTGAGCTTGTGGGTGGAGTCATGGGTAGGATGTTTTCCTCTTCTAAACTGGAGGTAGATGAAAAGTACGGCATTTGAATAATACTGGTCACACTTTCCTTATGCTGGCATTCCGATGTCAGGCTTCTGAGGCAGAACTACATTGGGCTGGTGACAAGAAGGGAGATAAAGTGTCTGGTCCCAAGGGCAGGAAATCAGCTTTGAACATGCAGGAAACTGTGACTGTGAGCAATTACACCTTGTGATGGGCTATGAAGATGTGATTGCAGGCAACACTGAGGAGTAAGGAAATGTATGCCCAATGCATTATTTAAATTCTATTTTTGCCTAAAGTTGGGCTTTAAGTATGACACAACATCCACAAAATCATTTTGTTGAATTTCCTATAACTTTCTGTGCTGGTGGCAAGAGTCACCTAGACAAAAAGAGGGTGAATCTACCTAGTGGGGGCATAGACAGTGATAAAACATATTTTATAACTCTTTCCTACTCTATCCAAAACTAAAAAAGATTTGGCTTGAGAAGCATAAAAGTTTGATGTGCTTCCTAAATGCTTAGTTGGGAACAACTTTAAAATGGTGAGCTGGCTTATGGACCCGTTCCCGTTCCCTGGATGCATACAGTTATGTCTAAACTGCAAGACTCTTATCTCTCCAGCAGTAACATCTATCCCCCGGATATATCACAAACCTGGTCTCAAAATATCACCCTAACCATCCCCTCTGCTCCTCCCAAGACCTCCTGCTTTCCAGCTCCCTTGTCAATGTCAACTCCTGCCATGCTCACCTCCTGGACTTCTCTAGGGTCTCCCCATCCTCTGGAACTCTTTACCCAAACCTGTCCGTCTATCTCCCACCTTCGCTGCCTTTAGCTGATCGTTAAAGACTCATCTCAACATTCTCAAACAATTCATCCCCACACAGCTACCTCCACAGCTACCTCCTCATGTATCACCGACCCCTCCCTTTTAGATTGCAAGCCCTCATGGGCAGGGCCCTCCTCACCATCTTGTCTTGAATTGTATTGTAATTGCAATGTCTTCCTTATATTGTAAAGCGCTGCGCAAACTGCTGGCACTATATAATTCCTGTATAATAATATTAATAACAATAATAATAATCTAGAAAATGCCAATTCTGCAGCATGAGCTACAAGATACAATTTGCAGTCATGTAATGGGAATTAAAATCTTGGCCTAGTATCTCTTTATAATATGTGAACTAACATGGTACTAAATACACTTGTATCTTGAATAGAACAGGGACAGAACTGTCATTTATGTTGATGTTTGGAATGACATTGATGAAATTATTTAATTTATTGCATTTATTGTCATTGTCCAACAAAGCATGTACAGTTGTCTCTCACTCCTGACTCATTCATTCTGATGATTCTTGACAAAACCAATCAACCTAATGTAACTTTCTACTACGTGTTGTCATTTAGCATGAATGCATTTTTTCTAACTACTATATTAATTAGCAAAGTACAGTAATTGATGACTACTTTAGATGAGTACATATATCACTATACCATTGCATGTTTTCAGCTCAGCAGACAAACCATAGTTTTTGTATACATTGATATCAGTTGGGTTAATTGGGGTGACAGGTGAAGTATCCCCACTATTGTACCACAGTTAGATCACAGTTAATTGGGATGACTGGTTAACATTTTTACATAACAACATTTTTTTAGTTAAAAGTATAGTTTTTCCATTTAGAACACTGTCCACTGAATTGGACTATGATTGAAAGATCTTTCTATAGCAGGATGTATGTATAACCTTTTTTAATTGATACTGTGTATAGAATAAGAAAATGTTTTATAATATCTTTCACTTATAATCAAAGTCAAATTATAGTGTTTTAGAAGTTTGGTCAAATGTAGAACCGGCATTTTATACAGTGTGTGAATATCTAGCTGACAAACTGGAAAACATTAGGAAATAGAATGTTCATTTCCTCACTTAAATGTGGTCAGCAAAAACAGGATCTCTATTCTATCAGAGGCTGGAGAGATATGTTGGAGGTATTGAAAAGAGGGAGACCTGGATGTAGTAAACCATTTAAACAATTATGTCTGTTCAATCTTCTCAGAGCTAAATGACACTAACAAAAACTAGCATTGGTGCTAGTGGTGAAGGTTCAATATCAGTGTTTCTAGAGGCAGAGATAGCAGGTGAACTGAGAGGTATAGTTGTTGGACCATGAATTGATTTTTTAATCAATATCTTCTAACAGAAGCAGTTCCCCATGACTGGTGGATAGCTAATATTGTAACACAAGAAGGGCAAAAAGGGTAATAAGTAAGAAGCTGACAATTACAGAGCAGTGAGCCTAAAATCTGTAGAAGTAAAATTAATGGAATCACTCCTAAAAAGAAGGAATAATGATTATTTAAAAACAACTTGCCGGTCCCAAAGCAGCATGGGTTTACTGAAGGCAGATCATGTCAGACTAATGCAATTACATTTTTGACTGTATCAAAGACTGTGACAAAGGTGATGCTGTGGACAAAGCCTATCTTGATTTCAGCAAAGCATTTGGTATAGATTTACATAATGATGACTAGTTGTACAAACTAGGACTTAAACCTAGAGTTATTCAGTAGATATACATTTGGCTACAGCAGTGGTTCTCCAGCTGTGTAACCTCAGGACCTACATTTGTCCTTGGTCATTAAGTTGCGACCCAAGTCGTACTGCACTGCAACGTATGGCATTGTGGTACTGCGCGTTCCAGTGTAGGCAATCGAACTGTGGGCGGGAAGTACATTTGGGGTGCCATTCAATGAATGGCAATCCAACGCATCTCCTGCACCAGAACATACGCTACTAGTGCAAACAGGTCCTCAAAAACACTAACACACACAACCACAGACACAATCCCACACACTCAGAGACATGATCACACACACACACACAAATTAATAAAAAACATTTTTTTTTTAAGATCCACCCAGTCTCCCTACTTTGCAAGAACTGGAGTAGATCCTCAGCCTGGGGTCCAGTGTGGGCTGATGTGCCATGACGGAGCTCCATCCATATGTGTATTGCTTGTCCAGCTCCATTGTGCGCCCTGTAGTAGAGGTGTCAGGAGCCAGAATGTGACGTCACTCCCAACCAAGAACCTCTACAGGGCATGCGAGGGAGCTGTATGCAATGCACGTATGGATGAAGCTCCTTCACGGCCATACCCCCAGCCCACCCCACCTCAAGCTGACACTTGGCGCCGGGCTGCATATTTTGAATGGCTGTTTGGTGCGAGAACTGAGAGTGCTGCTCTAGGGAGTGGCTGAGGAGCCTCTCACCTAGCACAGTGGAAGGCACACGGCAACCCACTTTTGGGTTGTGACCCACCATTTGAGAACCACAGGGTTAAAGGATAAATATCAGAGTTAAGTTGTAAATTAGGTTCATTCGGAACAGACACCAGTCTCTAGTGGTATACCACAAGGCTCTATACTAGGTCCTGTTCTATTTAATCTGTTTATAAGCTATATAACTGAAGGTTTAGTGGGCAATATACGTGTACTGATGACACAAAGGCTTGCTATAGGGTTGATATTCATGGAGGTGTTTGTAACATGGAACATGATTTGGCATTGCTGGAAATCTGGCCAAAGCAGTGGGAACTACAGTCCAACATTTCTAAATGCAAAATACTGCACTTAGGGAAAAAATGCTATGGTAGAGTGCAGTGTTGGCCAGAACTACAGTGGATAATTATTTGGAGGTGCTTTTTTCAGATGATTGTAAATGAGCAAACAGTCGGGAAAGAGAATAGAATTCTGGAGTGCATCACTAGAGGGATCACCAGCAGGAGGAATAAGGTCCTGATTCCCCTATATAGATGTTTAGTTTGATCTCATTTAGAATACTGTGTTCTGTTCTGGAGATTGCACTTACAAAAGCTATTGATAAGACAGAACAAGAGATGGGCAACAAAAATGGTGAAAAGTCTGAGGGATAGAACATATTAGGAGAGACTGAAGGATCTTAATATGTGCAGGCTTGAGGAAAGAAGGGAACCTTTTCAATACATTACAGGGGGATAAGGTTCAGAGGGCAACATTTTCAATATAAAGCTAAAATCAAAAACACAGGAACATGGCCTTAAACTAGCAGGAACAAAATTCAAATCTAACCATAGAAAGTATTTTTTACAGAGAGAGTAGATGATGCTTCAAATAGTCTTCCAGCAGAGGTAGAGTCAGTTAGCGGTAAGTGAATTTAAGCAGGCTTTTGACAAACACAGATCCGTACACAGACAAAAAGGTTAAAAATTAAATACATAAAAAAGGGGGCAGACTCAATGGGGTTGATTTACTAACCTCACAAACACGCCAC
>NW_017307222.1:0-3383 GCF_000935625.1 Nanorana parkeri
TATAGAGGAAGGAGCAGAGTCCTCCAGCAGAGCAGAGTCAGCAGAGCAGAGATACGTAGGGAATTCCAATTAGATGCAAGCAGTGTAAGTACCTGAATTGGACCTGGTATCAGACTCTTAAGGTGCCCATACACTGCTTGATTTTCGTACGAGAATCGAGCAGTGTGAACGGAGACGTGCGACCGTTTCTACTGTACGGTCGCACGTCTTCTGTCGAACCAGCATGTTCGAAAACCACCCGGGAAACGTACGATTCTCGGCTGGTTAGAACGGTGCTCGGAAGACAAATGCCGAACGGGCCGGTGTGCGCACACTGCCCGTTCAGCATTGCGGTCATCGGAAGCCCGCCCCTCAGGGTGACAGGCTTGCGATGATCCAGAGTGCGATCTGCCTGTCCAAGATAGGCAGATCGTACGTTTTTTTTAATCCCTGTACAACCATCGCAAGACTAAGGTCACCTTTACAGTCCCTGGCTGGGAGGGGGAGGAACAGCACGAGGAGCCAATCACGTTTGCTGTAGTATAAGGACCATACTGATAGGAGAAGAGAGCAGAGTGACAGAGAGATGAGTTCATCAGTCTTCTGCTTCTACTTTCACAGCCCGGACACAGGTCGGGGAGGCAGAAGTTGTGTTATTGGGAAAAATTGGGTCTCATGACCTGGCAGGCAGAGCTGTGCTGTGACAAAGCTGTATGAATCTCAGGACTGGATGGACAGAAATAGAAATCATTGGGCAGTTTCAATGTATCTGCATATCTGGGGACTTTCCTGGAGCGCGGTGAGGAGGAGACAACACCCCAGGGTTTATCTGCGGTATAAAGTCCTCCCTGATTGGCTCCTGATAAACATGAAATATCGCACTGCGCCCAAACAATCTACTTCTCAGTACAAAGTCCGTCTCTGGACTCTACAGGCGCCAACCACGCCGGCGAGTCACTGGCCCGGACCGCCCCCGATCAATGGATTGTTCCCACATGATCACCTACATGGGTGAGGGCACAGAAGGTGGGGGGAGGAGCCTCTGGCAGGTTTATGTTACTGCAACCCCCAGACACCCACCCATCAAGGCATTTTTGATATTTGCATAACTCCTCCCACTACCCAGCCCAGGGCTGAGTGGGCTCTTGAGAGGAGTACTGAGGCACCCTGCCGGCCCCTCCCACCAGCCATGATCTGCCTGCATTGTATAGAGAAGCGCTGAGACGTCAATGGGTCTAAAATAAGTGTCTATGATAATATGTCATGAAAATAAAGCTTTATTTAAAAAAACGGCATGAGCATGTCGATCATGATGATGGTGGGTGGGGGGGTCAGAGAGGGCAAAATATAAGCAGAATTTTTTGGAAGAGAATTAATATTTGGGCCCCTAGCATGGGGTCACCAGGGGTCGCTCACGGACTACTACTCATTACAGTCTCCTGTTTTCTTGGTTTAAAGGCCAAGTTTATTTTTTGACCATGTGTCAAAAATCTCCTTGACAGCACCTGCGAAAGGAGCAACTACAAGTCCCAGCTGCCACCACTGCTCTTTTCAACGGCGTGACATCGCCGCACTTGTAGCCCATTCATAATTTCTCCCATACCTGTAATTGACTGGGATTGAAGGAAGAGTCTGCAGGAGCCAGAGCATTGCACCCGCAGTCCATTGATCGCAGTTGCAATGCATTGCAGGCTCCATAGGAAGAAAAAAGAAAAATAGTTTTTTTAAAGTGTAGGATGGAGTTCTCCTTTAAGTGCCATGCAGCCATAGCTCTATTGCAGGCAGGCAGGAAGTAGCTGCAAATTGGCTGCAGGAGATCGTGAAAATAAAAAAGGTGAAAAATAAGAATGAACTTTTTATCAGATTCCCCGATGCTTTGGCTAATGAAATGTCATTCCGTTCAGGTTTCCGTCTCCTGCTCATGTACGTTATACTTTCCATTGGTAATCTGTCCATTTTTTTTATCACCGACAACATTGATATTTATAACCTCGTTGCCGTGTCGCCCGCAGCCAATAACTCTGCCTGTCTCTCAAGGCAGGTTAAGCCAACCGTCAGGTTTTTCAAGGCTCGCCCGCCTCGAGGAGCCTAAACAGTTAATACCTCCTGTTTAAATTGTTGTCAAAGGTGTGTTCTATTTGAATAGCTATACCTGGAAAAAACAAACATATCAGCACTAAAGCGGTGGACACCTCAAGATGCGGTCACCATAGTCACCCTTCCCGCCCCCCCGAAATCAGCCCGACGCCATGAAGCTGGCAAAAGCCACCGGGCGCTGCGCTGCCATATTTTTCGTCGCCGTGATCTTTGACCTGGTCGGGATACTTTTGCTCCTTTTAGGAGTTTTCGCCAATTTAAGCGCTTGGGATTTCTTCGTCTACACCGGGGCCATCATCATCGCGCTCAGCTTGATCTTTTGGGTGCTGTGGTACACCTTCAACGTGGAGGTCTCCTTCAAGGAGCTGGAGCTGATTTTGTAAGGGTGAGAAGTCTTCCGGGCCGGTGGTGTCACGGCAACAAGATACAATCTAAAAAAGAATTCACCGAGTTCTAATTTTTTTTTTTTGTTACATTTTACCGAATACGATTCTACAATCCGGCGAGCTTCATAGGGCGAGCGCAATAAACCTGCGCCGATTGGAAACTCGCGCGTCACGCAGGAGAAGGAGTCAGGACAACACTGCGCACCCATACATGAAGGTGAGGGATGCAGAGACACTTTTTTTATAAGATGTTTTGAAAATCATTTATATTTTAGGTTTCATTATATCACATTTTTGGGATCGTAGGGATTGTGAACAGCAGTAACGTTGCCCAGGCTATTGTATTCTTTATTACAGGTATTTATATAACGCCGACAATTTACACAGTGCACATTCACATCAGTCCCTACCCTCAAGGAGCTTACAATCTATGGTCCCTATCTCACATGCATACATAGAGTGGCAATTTAGACCGAAGCCAATTGACCTACCAGCATGTTTTGGGAGTATGGGGGGGGGGACTGGAGTACCTGGAGGAAACCCACACAAGCACAGGGAGATCATGCAAACTCCAAGCAGATAGTGACCTGGCCGGGATTTGAACCGGGGACCCCCCAGTGCTGCAAGGCAGAAGCGCTAATATAGATATTTATATAGCGCCGACAATTTAATTTACACAGTGCACATTCACATCAGTCCCTACCCTCAAGGAGCTTACAATCTAAGGTCCCTATCTCACATACATACACAGAGGAGCCAATTAACCTGCCAGCATGTCTCTGGAGTGTAGGGGGGAAACCAGAGTACCCGGAGGCAACCCACACAAGCACAGGGAGAACATGCAAACTCCTTGCCGGGATTCGAAACAGGGACCCCCCCCCCCCCCACCGGGCGGGCGAAAAGACAGCACCACACACATCA
>NW_017307222.1:3444-10920 GCF_000935625.1 Nanorana parkeri
GGATTCGAAACCGGGCCCCCCCCCCCCCCAGTGCTGCAAGGCAGAAGCGCCAACCACTACGTCACTGTGCTTTTTGCATTACTTTCTACTTTGTGCTTCCTCCTGACCATCGGCCATTGGACCAGGATAAGGGCGAGGAGAGGAGGAAAGAACTTATCTGCTCCCTTTGATGATAATTGCAGGTCCTGTGTTTGTTTAGAAAAGTTGTATTGTATCCGTCACACCTTACAGGTTTACACACTGTACCTGCCCGGTACCATAGTGAATTGGTGGATGGTGCCCCCATATAATGAAAGGAAAACATGGATTCTCACCAGTGCGCCTTGGTGTAGTGATACACGTGTCCTTTATTCATATAAAACACTGCGCCTCCTGATCTGTGTGACTAAAGGTCGAGATTGTCACTATACCATGCTGTGCTGGTAGGGATCACCATTTTCAGACTTGTAGAGCTGTGTTTCTCAACCTTTTTTTCAAGGCACACAGTATTAAATATAGTGAATTTTAAGGGGGACCCCCCCAAAAAAAGTGGGCTTCCCCTTCTCATGAGAGCCCCCACTTTTAGAGTCCCTTCTTTTACATCAGTCCTTCACATCGGAGTCCCCGTCTTTTACATCAGAATCCCCCTTCAAATCAGGAACCCTCTTGACATTACACTCCCCTCTTCCCATCTGAGTCCCCCACCTTTCTTATCAGAGTCACCATCTTTCACATCAGAATCCCCCCTTTCACATTAGAAGCTCCCTTCACATAAGAATCACCCTCTTTCACATCAGACTCCCCCATTTACAGCAGGAGCTCCTTTTACATCAGAATTCCCGCTTTCACAGTAGAACTACCCCCTCTTCCCCCCTTCACATCAAAGAGCCCCCTTTCCTATCCAAGTCACCATCTTTCACATCAGCATCCCCCATTCACAGCAGAATCCCCCCCTTTCACATTAGAAGCCCCCAGCTTTCATATCAGAGCCCCCCATTCACATCAGAGTCCCCTCTTCAGAACTCAGTCCCCTCTTCACATCACAGACCTCAGTCCCCTCTTCACATCACAGACCTCAGTCCCCTCTTCACATCACAGACCTCAGTCCCCCCTTCACATCAAAGAGCCCCCTTTCCTATCCAAGTCACCATCTTTCACATCAGCATCCCCCATTCACATCAGAGTCCCCTCTTCAGAACTCAGTCCCCTCTTCACATCACAGACCTCAGTCCCCTCTTCACATCACAGACCTCAGTCCCCTCTTCACATCACAGACCTCAGTCCCCCCTTCACATCACAGACCACAGTCCCCTCTTCACATCACAGACCTCAGTCCCCCCTTCACATCACAGACCTCAGTCCCCTCTTCACATCACAGACCACAGTCCCCCCTTCACATCACAGACCTCAGTCCCCTCTTCACATCACAGACCTCAGTCCCCCCTTCACATCACAGACCTCAGTCCCCTCTTTACAGCACAGACCTCAGTCCCCTCTTCACATCACAGACCTCAGTCCCCTCTTCACATCACAGACCTCAGTCCCCTCTTCACATCACAGACCTCAGTCCCCCCTTCACATCAGAATCCCGACATAAAAAGCTACAGCTGCAGTAGCATGGTGGAGGGTGGGAGCTGGTCTGGATGGAGGCGAGCTTCCATCCCTTTCTGCATGGATCCGACCTTCCCTGGATTATCATTGCTTTCCATTGTGTCGGTGGCCATCCCGTCCATGGAAAGGCATTACACTGTGCAAAGATCTCCGTGGCACCCCTGAGGAAGCCAGACGAAGGTGCCCTGGTTCACAAAGCCTGTTGTAGAATGTCTTTTGAAATGTAATTTTTATTTTACCATTCGATTGTGGAAATTAACGAAAACCACATTCGCCGTCAGAATTTCATACCTCAGAAAATGTTTCCAACCTGCAAATTTTTTTGTCGCTGCGGTCAGAATCGATGGTGCATCTTGACTATTAAAAAAATCAAAGGAACGTTCAGTAAATGAATTACAAAATTCTACCCGTGTATGGCCAGCTGTGGCCTTCATGTGGTCACTGACTTGTGTGTCTTCCCTCCATCATCCATTTTTTAAAAGATAAACACCAAGCAAACCTCTCCAGGTGGACCTTAGTTCTCATGGCAATCCACTTTGGCTGGGTGCTGCTGGTCCAGATCGTGTTACCGGTGAAGAAGTAACAAGAATATGGAGGAATCCAAACACAACCAGACTGTGCAAAGCCTCTTTCCGGAGCACTGGATGCAGATTTTATGCATTTCATGCCTCCAAGCACAGAAGGAAGCGAGTCACAGGTCACAATGAGACAGCAGTTCTTTATCAGTGGTTATGGAAATTCTATGGAGACGTCTCGGGATGCTGTAGACCGGCTATGCCTTTGCCTTAGTCCTACCCCGGAACAATCGCAATCATATAAATGTGCTAATAACACCATATTTACAAACACAATTGTACGTTTTCTATGTAAAACCTCAATGAGAAGAGCAGACAGGGCCGGATTTTGCCACAAGGCCAACCGAGGCCTGGCCTTGGGGCAGCAGGGAGTAGAGGGGCAGCAGGGGTGTGGAATTCCTATCTCCCGACGCCCGGGACATGCACTTCCGGGCGGGTAGTAGTTTTCTACATTTAGCCTTGCTTTGGGCAAGCAGAGCTAAATGTACAGCGGGGAAGCCGCCGCTTGTTTTGTACAGAGTCTGTATGTATGTCTCAGAGATCACTTGTATGCAGACTGCAGGTCTGCCATTCTCCATGGAGGGGTCAGCGGGTAGGTGGGCGCATTGAGGAACCTGGGCTTGGGGCAGCAGAGACAGTAAATCCGGCCCTGAGAGCAGAGTTGTTGTAATTGACCTGTCAGAGATCGAGTGTTATTGGAATCCCAACGGAACCACCTTAATCTCATGTCTGGGTTTGTCTTGGTTGCATTTTTAGTTTGCAGATCTTTTGTCCCTTATTCCTCTCTGACGATTTTCTGGTATCTGTTTTTTTTTTATTGATACCTGTTTCCGAAAAACTTGGCAAATTGTTTTGATCTTTTGCAAAACTCCATCAGCTTCCCGCTCATAAGTTCCAGCACGCCATGTGTCCAGTTTGGACTAAAGATGAGGCTGGACAGGGCTCGGCATGAACCCAGTTCAGCCGCCCAAAATCTGACCGCCACCCTCTTCTCCCGACCCAATCAGTTGCAGGAAGGCACATTCCCTGCCCCGCAGTTATGCGTCACAAAGCGGGCGGGGAATTCCCCCACTGCAACTGCCAACACTGGGTTAGGAGAATGGCGGTGTCTGCTAAACTGATTACCGGAGATACAGGGATACCAGTGTTCTGGTAGAATCCTGGACCCGTTAGAAATCTTTACCGACGCGTCACTTCTGGGGGCATGGAGGGGGTGTCAGCTGCACGCACACAAGCGCTTAGCCGCTGATCTGGGGGAATCGGGATCCATCCCTGCTGCGGCGGTCTCAGTATACTACGAACTGTAGCTTGCGATATACTGTGGGTGTCACCCCCTCTAAAAAGTGAGGCACTAGGTCATGGACCGAGAGCCCGACAGTGTCAGGAGAGAGGAGGGGACCCAGTGGCTTTGGGTCATGGGTGGATGCTAGTATATGTCCTCCCGTGACCCTTAGGAGAACAATGGGACCCGCTGATCAGGTCCGCAAATTTCACTGCCAATTGTGCATGTGCCGGGAAGCAGTGCCTTTGCCTGTTAATGATCTGGACACGCTTATCGGCACATGCGCAATACAGGCAAATGGCCTGTGAAATTTCTGGACCCAATCACCTCTCTTGCGCTTGCCAGATTCAGAAGGAAGTCCGGGATTCTGTTAGAACTCTGGCACAGCATCCTGAATCTCCAAGAAGGAAGCACTGATATGCAAACTGACCACACCAGCATGGGTCTGCTTCCAACCTTAGCATGATCCCATTGCAAAAGGAAGAAGGGGGGACTGGCAGGGTCACCAGAAAATAGACAGCAAGCTAAGAGAGAGACCTTTGCAAACATGTATATGGGACACAGACAGGGTGGATCCTGTCTGCATCCGAGCACGGACACCCGCACGGATGTGCAGTTCGGGTGAGCGTACGGCCGTGTACTCCCATGGAGAAGAACAGGCTGCTATCCTTCCCGGGAACGACCCGATACGGCCATGCACACTGCACAGATCTATACGGGCCGACAGTTAGCTGTGTGAATGAGGCCTTATACCCATATTAGTATATTTCTGTTGTCTGTGTCCTGTTGGCGGAGATTTCCCTTCACTTCCTGTCCAAGAGACCTAACAGGAAGTAATAAGAGATCTCTCAGAAGTGTGGGATATCCCCTCTTACACAGTTGTCACGGGAACAGCAAATACCATTTCCTTTTTTTTTTGTTTGTTCTTTAACCGGGTTGTTTTAACTTTGAACATTTCTTGGATTTCAATCTTATTTTTCCTACATCTGACACATTAAAAGCGGCGTTTGTGAAGTTTCATTGGCACCATAGATTGTAGCAAAGTTTTTTTTGTTCAAGCAATGTCACGTAGGCAGGTGGAATATTGTTTTCAAGGAGGAAGTGAGGAAGTGATAAAAGGAGTGTGTAACAAAAGCACAGATAACAATCTTTACCACACCCGCTGTCTATACTTGGAACTCTCAGAGAGGCAGTCAGGTGATGAGGGATGCAGCTCGCTGTTCAAAGCAGCTTCACTGGCTGCTCAGTATTTCGCCATTTACCGACAGCCGCAGATAGCAAGGAGCACCCAGCAGGTGTTAGCAACACTCAATGGTGCACTTTGACATCCTCGGCCAGCCCTTAAAGTGACACTACACACTGGAGTTAAATCTTAAAAATACATTCAAGTCCCTGAACTATTAACAACAATGGGGGCAATTTATCAAAACTGGAGCAGAAGAATCTGGAGCAGTTGCCTATGGCAACCTATCAGCTTCTCTCTTCGGTTTGCTCAGTTAAAGGAGAACGATGGGTTAGGGTTTTTCCCCATAGTTCTCCTTAGGGTAACGGGAGGACACAAACTAGCGTCCTCCCGTCACCCTAAGCTCAGTATACAGGGAGCTACAGCTCGCGGTATACTGAGACGCCGCAGCCGGAGCGGATCCCGACAATTCTGTCTGGATCCGCCCAGCTGCGTGAGTGACAGCTGGCTCTGCCTATCTAGAGGCAGAGCCAGCTGTACCCGCCCCCTCCCCCGTCCGCTCCGCCAGTCAGCGCTGAAGGATCGGAGCGTGGAGGGGGGAATCCAGACCCTCCCCTGTCACAGCTCTGTGCCATGACAAGATCGAGAAGTGAGCGAGCGCCGGTATGTGTTCGCTCACTTCCCGATCTATTGAGCCGACCTGTGACAGTTTCATTGTCACAGGTTGGCTAGAACTATGAGGATGAGTGAAAAGCACCCCTCCCCCCCCTCATAGTTCTCCTTTAAGTGTACAAATGAAAGGTGGATGCTGATTGGTTGCCCTGGGCAACTGCTCCAGAATCTGTTTGCTCCAGTATTGATAAATTCTCCTCAATAATGTTATTTGTGTATCTTATTTGTGTATCACTCGGCTGTAGATCCTCCAATCATCTCTGAATTGGTGCTGACACTGTCCTTCCTTCTGGAGGGGGGGCTACGTCTGTTCCCCATGGTCCCTGTGTGTGTTGTAAAGTAGTCACCGCTCCAAGCTCACTCCCGGGATGGACTACAATCTCAGATTTAGTTTACTAATTTGTATTGGGATTGGGAGCGAGCTAGGAGCGGTGACTACTTTACAACACAAACAGGGACCATGGGGAACAGACGTAGCCCCCCTCCAGAAGGAAGGACAGTGTCGGCACCAATTCAGAGATGATTGGAGGATCTACAGCCGAGTGATACACAAATAAGATACATTGTTGTTCAGAGTTCAGGTACTTATATGTATTTGTAACATTTATCTCCGGAGTTCAATGTCACTTTAAAAAGGTAAACTTTCCCATAAGAATGGTGAGTGACAATCAATCTGTTCATCTGCAGGACCACCACTGTTTGGCCAAAAAATTTCCAACTGGTTCCTTCAATTTTCTGATCGAAGGATTCCAGACAGAAGGCTGCTGACAGGGCAACCGACTGAATTTCACATAGTGTGTGGCTAGCTAATCAGCCCCTGCTGCAGCATTTCAACTTGTGACTGGCTACAAAGTTACAAAGTACAGTCTGACCACTGCAGAAGAGGAGACTGAGGAAGTTCTTCCTCCTGCCTGCAGCAGACTGATCACTGGGGGAAGGGAGACTGAGGAAAATGCTTCCTCCTGCCTGCAGCAGACTGATCACTGGGGGAGGGGAGACTGAGGAAATGCTTCCTCCTGCATGCAGCAGTCTGATCACTAGGGAGGGGGAGACTAAGGAAATGCTTCCTCCTGCCTGCTGCAGACTGATCACTGGGGGAGGGGAGACTGAGGAAATGCTTCCTCCTGCATGCAGCAGTCTGATCACTGGGGGAGGGGGAGACTAAGGAAATGTTTCTTCCTGCCAGCTGCAGACTGATCACTGGGGGGAGGGGAGACTGAAGTCACTGGATGATGGAAGGTGGAAAAAAATGATGCTTTTGTTGTTTATTTCGAGGTCGGAGACGTATCCGTGCAGACTTGTAATGTAATTCCACATTTGGATGGAGATGTTGTTTTGCCATTTTTTATTAAACATTCCAATCCTACAATCCGCAGACAGTTACGTTGGGAAAGCCCCAATGTTTTTTCTTTCTTGTCTCATTGTCAGCGCCATGCCGAGTGTCGACGTGTTTTTGTTTTTTTCCGTTTTGTTTTCATTGTGTTTTTCTCCTCAAACTTTATTAGCTTCCTTGCAGCTCCATCACCGCAGTGAGCTTTGAATTCCCAGTTCCCGTTCCTCTGTCACAAGACGCGATGTTCCTGGAGCACATTGTCTCAGCTCGCGTCCAGGAATGTTGTTTTTGAACGGCACGTTGAGGTGACCGTCAGGTTCTGCAAGGCTGACATAACTCCTCCGTGTCGAGGTATGCGCTGTGTCATCGTATATCGCCGGCTTATAAACTGCGCCGGATGAGTTCCCAATTATTTGATGAGGCGCCAACAGAAGCCACAAGTTCTATCCTGTCCCTCGCACGTCCCGGGAAATAATGACGAGGCCCACGAGGTGTTCGGACTTGGCCGGCCGCTGCACCTTCCTTCTGCTGCTGGCTATATTGGCCGACGCTGCCGGCGTCGTTTTACTGGCTCTGGGCATCTTCTCCAACTTGAATTTTTGGGATTTCCTCATCTACTCCGGGGCCGCCGTCTTAGCGCTCAGCTTGGTGTTTTGGATTTTCTGGTATACTTTCAACTTGGAGGTCTCTTACGAAGAGTTGGGAATAACTTTTTCATGAGCTCGGAGTGACCTGTGGACTTCGACCGGGGAGGGTTGTTTGCTGGTCTACAACCTACTGACGTCCGAGAGTTGGAGACGTTCTAAAAGGCCGCTGGAAGTTGTCTGAAATGTTTCAATCC
>NW_017307222.1:11134-13949 GCF_000935625.1 Nanorana parkeri
CGCCCGTATACAAGAATACAAATTGCTTCATAAGCCACAAGTGAAGGTATTTTATATATAAATGTTTTATCTTATGAACTCTTTACTGAATCTGAGAATTTGCTGCACTATTAGATACGTATTTAAAGCATATTTTCACATTTGATTGACTTGTCCAGAATCTATATTGCCTGATAGTCCAGGATCTATATTGCCTGATAGTCCAGGATCTATATTGCCTGATAGTCCAGGATCACATATTTTGCCTGATAGTCCAGGATCTATATTGCCTGATAGTCCAGGATCTATATTGCCTGATAGTTCTGGACCTGTATTGCCTATTTGTCCAGGACCTACACTCTATTGCCAAAAGTATTGGGACTTGATGGCATTCCAGTCTTAGTCCGTAGGGTTCAGTATTGAGTTGGCTTCGCCCTTTGACGCTATAACAGCTTCAACTCTTCTGGGAAGGCGTCCACAAGGTTTAGGAGTGTGTCTATGGGAATGTTGGAGCATTTGTGAGGTCAGGTACTGATGTTGGACGAGAAGGCCGGGCTCGCAGTCTCCGCTCTAATTCATCCCAAAGGTGTTCTATCAGGTTGAGGCCAGTCAAGTTCCTCCACCCCAAAACTCCCCCATCCATGTCTTTATGGGCCTTGCTTTGTGCACTGGTGCGCAGTCATGTTGGAACAGGAAGGGACCATCCCCAAACTGTTCATAATCATTTGGAGGGGTGTCCCAATAGTTTTGGCTAGGGATGCACCGATACCACTTTTTTAAGACCGAGTACGAGTACCGATACTTTTGCTCAAGTACTCGCAGATACCAATTACCGATACTTTTTCTTAAAGGGACAGGTCACATTTTTTCTAAAGCAATACAAACTAATGCTTTAAGGTCACTTTCTTAATATTATGATTCATGAGATGACTAGGGAGCATGACGCCGGCTTCCCGGCCAATCAGAGTGTAATGGCGCAGCGCCCGGCTTCCGGATTTGCTAGCTTCCTGACCAATCGCGAAGCCAGGCAGTGCGTCATTGCATGCTACCCGGCTTCCTGATTGGCCGGGAAGTCGGCTCCACGCTCTCTCATCACAAGTGACGAGAGAGCATGGAGCCGTTTCCTGGCCAATCAGGAAACCGGGCAGCGTGTAATGATTCGCTGCCCGTCTTCCTGATACAGGAAGTACTCGTGCTAGGTATCGGAGCATTTGGGCGAGTACGAGTACTCACCCAAATACTCGGTATCGGCACCGATACTGATACTAGTATCGGTATCGGTGCATCCCTAGTTTTGGCAATATAGTGTATATTGCCTAATAGTCCAGGATCTATATTGCCTATTATTCCAGTACCTTTACTGCCTAATAGTCCAGTACCTATATTGTCGAATAGTCCAGGATCTATATTGCCTATTTCTCCAGGATCTATATTGCCTAAAGGATAACTAAACCCAGGAAAAACAAATGTGATATACTGCAGCTCCCTGGTCTTTAAATCTGGTGGCTGTTCAGAAACATGATGGCTGTAAGCGCTTGGGCAAACATTTACAGAAATACTTTTCTGGGCCATCTATATTTGTTTGACCCGGATTCATTAATGAAACGAGTCTGACAGTTTAATACGACTTTAAGCCTGAGAATTCAGATTCTTGAGTGACCGGTTCTCTTTAAAACGTGTCAAGCCGAGACACCAGGAAAAAAGAAAAGCGGCACGCCTTGCTACAAACTAAACTGTGATTATCTACAGCAGACGTGACGGGTAGACAGGACCCGGAGGCTCCGGAACTGCAACGTGTTTCTAAACTCATATATTTAAACGGGCCTGATTTACTCTCTCTGCTGCCCCAAGGCTGGGTTCCCCAATGCGCCCCCCTCCCTGCCAACGTGTCCCCCCTTCCCCCGTGGAGAATGGCAACCAGATGTCATTTTTTTTTTCTTTAAAATTGTTTTAATTTTTTTTCAATATTTTGTTTTACTTTTTATTTAATTTTTACATTTTTATTTTTCTTATCTTTTACTTTTTTTAATCATTTTGTAAAATATTATTATTGTTTACTTTTTTTGCATTTTTGTACTTTTTTTCCACTTAACTTTATTGCTATCACACAGGAGCTAACAAGCCCGTGTAATATTATTTGGAGGTGACAGGCTCTCTTTATTGATCCTGTCACCTCCAATGCAGGAGTACTAGCGCGGCACTGCGCTGGAACTCATGTGACAGCTGAGAGAGGAAGGATGTCAGTGCAGCTCTCCCCTCTCACTGTTTTCAGGGAGCAGAGCGGAGAACGGGGCGTTCCCTGCTCTGTACCCTGCTCTCTCCATCCTCAAGTGACTGCCATGGTGCCAAGTCCCCCAGAAGAGCGGGGGACCCGGAAAACCATGGTGGGGACAGAGGCAGCCAGGTGAGGTGGTGGTGGAATATTGAGGGGGGGTGGACCATGGGGGGGGGCTGCATATATGTGATCTCAAAGACATAGTAAAACTAAAAGCAAACAGACGGTATCCTTAGAGCGCCGATATTGATAAACACATCTCACAAATAGGAAACAAACAGCATAATGCTCGCTTTGTTTTTTCCCCGCTGACATGCAAACATGGAAAAACAATATTTACAAAATAGGATTCTTGTTTTGAATAGTATTTTCCCCGCCTCCCGCTCCACCGAAACCACAACTTCACTTGCACCGATGAGCTCTGGTAAGCTACAAAACAGCTGTCTGCAGGCTAGAGTTATATTTAGCTGTATCTGTGCTGTCCATAGGCGTTGCTGGCTGCGTTGGGTACGTAAGGAGCCCCAGTCATGAAAGGGTTAATAAGAGAATACCCCCCTTACC
>NW_017307222.1:14160-32609 GCF_000935625.1 Nanorana parkeri
CACACACACGCACCAGCAATACAGGCTTCTATACAATATTTGAACAAGCCCTGTCCTATGTACGTCAGAGTTTCCACCATGATAGATGCTCACCAGAGTGCCATTTGCCGAGTGACCGTCCGACAGGTGCAGCTGTGACTGAGATGGAAAAATAAACCTATTTATGAATACAGACGGTGAAAGCCCCGCGAGCTTATTTAATAAGACTGCGTGATAGGAATCAGTTCCGCCACCTGAGGGATCTCATCGCTGTAATAAACAGAAACCTTACAATCGGCATCTTGTTAAAAGTCTTAAAAAGTGTCCCAGCCAATGCCGGTCACAGGAGATGCATCTAATTTGACTTCCAGCTCTGTGCAGGCTTTTGTGAAAAGCACTGAGGGCAGTGACTCAAGAAATGCTGGAATGTGTTACAGTTAAAAAGCCAAAAAATGTTTTGTTGTTTGAATGGAGTAGGACAGGGTTGAATGGAGCAGGGCGCAGGTGGATGGTTTAGGGTGGGGTTGGATGGAGCAGTGCGTGGTTGGATGGAGTATGGTGGGGTTGGATGGAGTATGGTGGGGTTGGATGGAGTAGGGTGGCGTTGAATGGAGTTGGGTGGGTTAAGATGGAGTAGGATAGGGTTGAATGGAATAGGGCGCAGTTGGATGGAGTAGGGTGGGGTTGGATGGAGTAGGGTGGGGTTGGATGGAGTAGGGTGCAGTTGGATGGAGTAGGGCGCAGTTGGATGGAGTAGGGCATATTTGGTAGGTGTAGGGCGCAGTTGAATGGAATAGGGCGCATTTGGATGGAGTAGGGTGCAGTTGGATGGAGTGGGGTTGGATGGAGTAGGGTGGGGTTGGATGGAGTAGGGCAGGAATGGATGGAGTAGGATGGAGTAAAATGGAGTACGGCGCAGTTGGATGGAGTAGAGCATAGTTGGATGGAGTAGGGTGGGGTTGAATAGAATAGTGGTGGTTAGATGGAGTAGGGTAGAGTTGGATGGAGTATGGTGGGGTTGAATAGAATAGGGTGTGGTTGGATGGAGTAGGGTGTGGTTGGATGAAGTAGGGTGTGGTTGGATGAAGTAGGGTGTGGTTGAATGGAGTTGGATGGAGTAGGGTGGAGTTGGATGGAGTAGGGCGGGTTCACATGGAGTAGGGTGGGGTTTGGATGGAGTAGGGCAGAGTTGGATGGAGTTAGACCCTTTGGCAGGTTTTTATTGTTGACTCGGTTCCCATAGGGAGAGTCTTCCTTTCTTTCTGTCCTGGTGACCATTGTCAGCTCTGCTCTCTGCACAGGCTATGTACAGCACACTGATGATGTCACTATGTCATTTTACATGCTAATAACTGGATTTAGAAAGGCATTTGGTGCACAATGGGGATTTTGTTACTTTCTTTTTTTGGGCTATTTATCTAATTATTTTTGACTGGAGTTCTGCCCAGAAAACACAACCCTGATGTAAAATGTGTATCATCCGTATTACAAACGAGCTCTTCAAATCTCTTTATACACTTTGGTACTGTACTTGGCAAAGCCCGCAACGAAGCACTTGTATGGGCACCGAGTACAGGAAAGAGCCTTGTTACAGAGTGTCCCGAACAAATAAAGTTGTTTGAGTAATGGAGAGCAAATGTTTCTCTTCATAATCTTCTAATGGTACACATGTCTGCAAACATCTGCGGGACGGACGACTCACAGAACTTCCATCAACACTTTTTTATTTGCTCAGGTATTTGCTCAGGTTGTGGCAGAAACATTTTCTTTCCAAGAACAGGATTAAGTAGCCGGTGTAGGTTTTATGAGTGTTTGGAACTGTTTAGTGTTTCTGTTTCCCGGAACAAAGTGCGATTAAATCATTTAAGATGTTTCTTTAATTTAATATTTCTGCCTTTTAGTTGCATCCTGAAAAAAAAAATGTTCCAATAATTACTCAGGAAATATAAAGATTTATATTGTAAACAACGACTTGCTGTTGAGAAGAAACAGTTTTACCATTTCTTTGTATTTTTAGATGAATGTTTCCAGATAATAATAATAATACTTACTAATAATAATAATAATAATTAATAGTTTTAAAAAATATCACTGCTGAGACAAAGTCCTCTAGCACCCAATTCTAAAAGACCAAAGTGCACCCCCACTATGAGCTTTAAAGTGACACTAAACTCAGGAGTTAAACCTTAAAAATACATTAAAGAACCATAACTATAGACAACAATGTATCTTATTTGTATGTCAAATCCTCTCTGAATTGGTGCTGACACTGTCCTTCCTTCTGGAGGGGGACTACTTTTGTTCCCCATGGTTCCTGTGTGTGTTGTAAAGTAGTCACCGCTCCAAGCTCGCTCCCGGGATGGACAACAATCTCAGTACAAATTAGTAAACTAAACATGAGATTGTAGTCCATCAGAGTCCATCCTTCCTGTTCTTATTTATGATCCCATTTCCCTCTCCTTCTATGCTCCTCCCTACCTTCTGTTCCCTTACCTTTCTCCTCCCTCCTCCTTCCTTCTCCTGCATGGTTCTCCCTCCTTCTGTCCTTCTTCCTATTCCCATTTTCCTCTTTTCTTCTTCTTCCCTTATCATGCTCCCCCCTTCCTTCCTCCTTTCCTTTTCCTAGTTTTCCTTCCTTCTGTCCTTCTTTCCCTTTACCTTGCTTCCTCCACCTTTCCTCCTTCCCTTCCCCCTTTTCCCCTTTCTTCTGCCCTTCCTCCTGGTCCCTTTTCTTCCTTCCTTCTGTTTTCCTTCCTCCCTTCCTTTTCCTGGTTCTGCTTCCTTCTGTCCTTCTTCCTGTTCCTCTTGCTATTTACCTTGCTTCCTCCACCTTTCCTCCTTCCTTCCTTTCATTTTTTGTTTCCCTTGTTCCCCTTTCTTCTGTCCTTCCTTCTGTTCCCTTTATCTTCCTTCCTTCTGCCCCACCCCTTCCTTTTATCCTTTCTTTTTCCTGGTTCTCCTTCCTTCTGCCTGTTCCCATTTCTCGCTCTTTCCTTCTATTCTCCTTCGTTACCTTTTCCTCCGCCCACCCCCCTCCTTTCCTTTCCTTTCCCTAGTTTCCCTTCCTTCCTTGCTTCCTTTCCCTGGTTCCCCTTCCTTCTGTCTTTCCTCCTGTTCCCTTTTCCTCCCTTCCTTCTTTGTCCTGTTTTTCTTTCTTCCCTCCCTCCCCTGCTCCCTTTCCTTCATGACAAACAACTTTACCGATAATATTTATACTCAATTATTTGTTTTTGTTTCTTGATTTTTTTAATTTATGTTTTTCTTTCTTCTGTGTTTCAGGAAGCAGCAAAGGCTACAGAGCACTTTTTTAATTACTACAAAAAAAGTCCTTCGCGCCTCCCAGAAGTGAAGAAATTTGGTGAATGAGACCTGGAAGGGCTTCAAGTGTGAAGGAAGAGATTTTTGGAAAGTATTGATCACGTCTTCTGCTGGATATTAGGAAATGAAAAGCTGAAGGGATGTGAAGCTGAAGGGATGTGAAGCTGAAGGCTGAAGGGATGTGAAGCTGAAGGGATGTGAAGCTGAAGGCTGAAGGGATGTGAAGCTGAAGGGATGTGAAGCTGAAGGCTGAAGGGATGTGAAGCTGAAGGGATGTGAAGCTGAAGGCTGAAGTGATGTGAAGATGAAGGGATGTGAAGATGAAGGGATGTGAAGATGAAGGGATGTGACGATGAAGGGATGTGAAGATGAAGGGATGTGACGATGAAGGGATGTGAAGCATGGCCTAACAATGAACATTGCTGTGATTTATGACTCAACTGGCCTTCCAGAAGACAAAATGGCGGACTCTCCGCCCCACATGAAGGATTCCGGAGGCGAACCAAGGCCCCAATAATGAACATTGCTGTTATTTATGACTCAACTTGTTTTACAGATTTCAAGATGGCGGCCTCTCCGCCCCACATGAAGGATTCTGCTGAGAGTGGATGTTTACTTGAACTATCTACCTCCATTTGTGAAATGTGAAGGGTTTTCGGGAGGTGTAAACAAAAGGACAGGAAGTTTTTGTTTTTAGATTTGGAGAAAGTGGTCGGGGGTTAGAGCCCGTATCACAGTTGGGGAAATTGACCCTCTCTATATGTCCCGATGGCCATTGTCACCAAGGAAGGGAAGGAAAATCTAAAATTCCACGGCTGTCACCAGAACAGGAGGTGAGGGGTAAATATTTCAATGGGGAACAACCTGTTCTAGTGACAACTGTCTAAGAAAGGATTTCCTGACATTTTGGAGAGATTCACTCCCACTTCCTGTTGTGTCACTGTTGCCGGAAGTAAAAGGGAAATATCTCTAAGGGAGCAGAGATGAAAAAAAAGACCAAACTGGCTTTAGATACTCTTTAATCTAATACACCTAGCACTCTATATGTAACCCAGAGCAGCCATTTTTGGATTTCTTATATATTCAATTTAGAATACATTTGTATACCTGGTATTCATGAAGATATCTAAAAAAAAAATGGTAATTTAATACATGTTACATTCTATGTATTTATTTGAAAAGCTGGGGGTGACGTGTGTGGCAATTTTAAATGGATGTTTTACTGTACAGAGAGGAAAGTCCTGTGCCCCCCTCCCCCTACATGTTATGATGTGTGACCGTTTTTGCTTGGAAATGATTTAAAATACCCCTTTCCCACAGTGCAAATGCTGCTTATATCCCTCACCCTCCAGTGCTCTATGATGGCAGAGCTGAGTAAGGCTAGATTCACACCTGCATTACACCGCACGACCCCCGCGTCCCAGGTCTCGTGCGGTCCTGCACAATGCAGGCAGCAATTGCGGCGCGGCCCCATTGATTTCAAAAGGGGTGACATTCGCGCGGCAATCGCAGAAAAAAAAGGTACAAGTACCTTCTTTTTGCGATCCGCCCAGCGCGACTGGGGTGCCATTACAAATTAATGGCACCCACAGCGTGATCGGTTCACACTTTGACGACTCCTGACCTCGCAGGAATCCGCACGATTGCGGCGTGGTGAGGTGTCGCCTAGGTGTGAACCTAGCCCTACAATTGCATCTCTCATCCCAAGTGTTGCATTGCAACGGAAGAGAGAGGGGCCTGCCCGGCCAGGTCTATTACTGGGTGCTGATTATTGAGTGCACTGCGTCAGACTGTGGTGCCGATTGGACTGCACGGGTAAGACTGTGAAAATGAAGGATGTTAGTACCAAAGTCTATCTGACTGAATATCTATTTCCGTGACTGCAATTGGGCTTTAAAGGGACCCTGATGCTAAACCAAAATTCACCAAAAAAGCTTTACCAGTAAAAGTAGAGTGTAAATACTTACTGCTCCTGCTGCGCCAATGAAGGGGAATCGTCCGACGAAGTCTGCTGGGAAACCGACGCTTCCAGCAGTGGTTCCTCCCATTGCTATCTATGACACCCCCAGGACATTGTAGTAATGTTGGTGTCGGCAGGAGGAACCAATGAGAGCTCAGGAGACACTCCCGTACCAGTTTCTGAGCGGACTCCAGAGGATGATTCTGTGTTCCTGGGCACGGGCGAGCATGATGCAGTTGTGCTGGCCGTACCTGGATTCGAACCGGCGACCTCAGTGCGGCAAGGCAGAAGTACTATTCACTCTATCCATACACTGTAAGGAATTCCGTAGGGAGTAGCCCTCGGAGAAGAGGTCCGGGGTGTCTCTGTGTGTTTTATAATTTACTGACTGTTATTTCCTTTTCTGTGATGTTTCACATATCTGGTGTACAATATCCCGTTCCTGAACACGGCGAGAATGAGGAGATGAAGAATGGGTTTTGTTGCAAAAAAAAATTAATAATGAAACAACAAATAAAGTGAAGATTTTCTGCGGGGGAAGTTGACTTGTTTTATCATTTCTTTAAAAATGTGCATCTGTCCGTTTTATCCGCAAAAATAAATCAAAGCAACTGGACTCGCTGGATTATTATTATATAGGATTTATATGGCGCCAACAGTTTGCGCAGCGCTTTACAATATAAGGAAGACATTACAATCACAATACAATTCAAGACAAGATGGTAAGGAGGGCCCTGCCCCTGAGGGCTTACAGTCTAAGAGGGAGGGGCCAGTGATACATGGGGAGGTAGGTGTGTCGGGATGACTTGTTTGAGAACGTGATGGTTGAGTGGTTAGGTTGAGGTGGGATAGGCTTCCCTGAAGAGATGAGTCTTAAGGAATCGCCTAAAGGCAGTCAAAGTGGGAGATAGACGGACAGGTTGGGGTAAAGAGTTCCAGAGGATGGGAGAGACCCTAGAGAAGTCCTGGAGGCGAGCATGGGCGGAGTCGACGAAGGAGCTAGAGAGCAGGAGGTCTTGGGAGGAGCTTAGGGTACGGTTAGAGTGATGCTTTGAGACGAGGTTGCAGATATAGCCGGGGGCAGAGTTGTGGATGGCTTTGGCAGCAGTATTCTGATAGACTGAAGGGGGGAGGAGCCTGTGTAGAGGTCAGCCAATGAGGAGGGAGTTACAATAGTCGAGACGAGAGATAACAAGTGAGTGGATGAGCAGTTTTGTGGTTTCATTGGTGAGGAAGGGGCGTATTTTAGAGATGTTACGAAGGTCTCCAAATAAATCAAAGCAACTTTGATTTATTTTGAAGATGTTTTGCTGGTCATCCGAATAGCTTTCTCCATTCCGAATCAAAGAAAGCTGGTGGGATGATCAGCAACTCGTCTTCAAGAAAAGTCCAGTTGCTTTGATTTATTTTTAAAGATACGTGTATACCGTGAACTGAATGAATGAGAACCATCACAGACATCTGACTTAAGGAGGTTGGGCTGCCTCCTGGCGAACCTGCACCCAATTGTATCTTTTGTTACATGTGCTCCAAGATGGAGACTCTCATAGGTTAGAGTTAGGACCGCACTACAGAAGAGGAGCCTTGATGAGGCGGTGCGGCTTCCACATATTCTGCAGAAGACGTGTATTTTAACCTTAGCGGTTAGACAGGTTTTGTTTTTTTGCACGCTGGCTGGGAAACTTTTTGCCGAGAACCATCACAGACATCTGACTGGCTGTACAAACAAGGAAGCAGAAGTGTCTCGCGGAGCGGCGCCAGGTGTCACCCGCTGGGATGTCATCATGTGACATCATTACGCACGTGCATATTGACCTCGGGTGTGCTTATCTGTCGGTGATGGACTCCAGCAGAGACCTGGAGGGGACGTTCATCCTCTCTTGTGCAGCTGTCGGGCTCTCAGTCCATGACCGAGTGCCAATCTTTTCAGAGACTGACAGTCATTTTGTTGTCACCCCCTCTGACGGTGTCACCTGGTGCAGGCTGCACCCCCCTTTTTAATCCACTGCAGGGAAGCACAATTATGGTTCACGTGGTTGTGGATTGTGTACTGAGCCCCGATCGCTGCATTGTGCATGCATCCTAAGGGCCCGTTCACACCAGATGCAGTGCGTTTCCGGCCCGATCCTGGCCAGAACGCACTGCCTTGCATTGCGGCCGGCTCACTTTTTTTTGTGGGGCAGGAGGGGGCGTGGCGGGCCATTGAAGTGAATGGCACCGTAGCCACGCCCTGCAGCCGCAGTGTGATCGGCCGCAGGGGAACGCAAGGCACATTATGTCAAGAGTAGTGATGGGCTCGGGCGTGTTCGCAGTACCACGTGCCGAGCCCGCCAGGAAACTGACAGCGCCAATCACAGGTACTGAGACATTTTCCCGGTCCGCAGCTGCAGAGCTGGGCAAATGTCTCAGTGCCTGTGATTGGGGCTGCGCGCTGACAGCTTCCTGGCGGGCTCGGCACGTGGAACTGCGAACACGCCCGAGCCCATCACTAGTCAAGAGATGTCAATCACATGGAGAACGGTAGACGGCCTGCAGCTTGTTCATTCTGAGTGTATCTCTCATTCAGAATCCTTCAACCAATGCAAGATAGTGTTGCGTAGAAAAGCTTTGCTTCCCTATTTCTAACAGGACTCCTATATCTCACCTTGTCAGCAGACATTATATAGTTTATTATGCTCTGTATTTATATAGCGCCAACAATTTATGGAGCGCTTTGCACATTGACTTCAGTTCCTTTTCCTTCATAGAAACGGCTGGTCAGCTGATCAGTATCCAGTTCCCAAGAACGGAACGCTCATTATTGCACCACGCAGGGCGTCCGTGGAATTGAGAAGATCACAGAAGGTGTCGGTTCTGGTGAATCTAATCATGTCAGAGACACATCGGACTAGAAATGGCTCCAGGGTGTAGCAGCATTCCGAAGATACCGCTGCGGTCATGTGACCCACGCCGACCTGACAAACAAGTTATATAATAAATCACTTCCCTATATAGAGGTAACAAAAGCCTAAAACGTCACCGCCCGCATCACAAACATGAGATCAAAGCAGACCTCGAGGTGCTCAATATAAACCCTGGCAGTCCCATCATGAACCCGCGCTGCACATCATCGCTCTGGACCAGCTTCCTGATAGTGATAACAATGGGCCTACGCAATGTGTTGTCACAGTCCATTGTAGTCTCTACTAGGGATGGGCCCGATGTTCGAGTCGACCAAAACTTTGACACGAATATCGGTAGTTTGTGTGTTCGCTATCAGGACATTCGGCGGGCGTATCCCCACGAGGCGCTGCGCAGCGCACAGTGCTTTCTGAAGCCCTGATTGGGTAAAGCAATGCACCTGACCACAGGTCAGGTCGCAAGACTTTACCCAATCACAGCACAGTGCACTGTGAGAGCCATGATTGGCCAAAGTAATGATGACTTTGCCCAATCATGGTTTCACACAGCTAAGTCCTGTCAGGTGGCGGACAAATGTAAACAGCTCCGCCCTATTGTTTATATTTTGCCGGCATCTGTCAGAATGCCATTCTGCGGCGGAAGTACGTCGTGAGCGGACGGGTCGGGGTTTTAAAAAAAAAATATTATTTCTATTTATTTGTTTATTTATTTTGTTGAGTCGCCATCGTCGTGGACAACGCTGGACGTCGTGATTGACGTTGGATTACGTTGTTGGATCCGTTTTTTTTTTTTATTTAAATAAAAGACTTGTCAAAAACTTGTCTTTTGGTGTTTTTTCAGTTAAAGGATTTTCTCAAAAGTCTGGTGTTTTAATTACAATTCTATTTAACAAGTTCCCCTTACTCATTCACAAGGAAGGGGGCAGCATCTGGGGGAATAAGTTACCCTGATGTGAATAAGCCTCCTGCCCGCACCCCGCAACCAACGCCTCAGGGCTTGTGGGGAAGAGGCCCTTGTCCCCATCGGCATGGGGACAAGGTGCTTTTCCCGGGGTGACCCTGAAAAAGCACCATTCCAGTGCTCAGGGCACGCTGCCCTGGTATGATAGGGGGGGGGGGGCACTGGCTCATCTCCCCCCTTTCCTGCCATGCCAGTCCTGTGTTCAGATCGAGGATCTGGTTAGAAATTTTAGGGGGATCCCATATCCCCCCCACCCCACTGCCCTCTATTCCCCGTATTCCTCTTATTGTAGAAACTGTACTGAGCCTGAAAAAAGAAAACTAATGCAGCCATCACCATCTAAAGAATAGTAAGCTGCAATGTTATACTTTTGTTGTTTGGTTTAGAACATGAAGGGGGTTATTCACAACCGAAGGCAGCCAAGTGAATAACCGAGCCGAAGTGAAGTGAGCCGAACACTGTTCGGCTTTTCACTTCAGCCTTGTACGGCTGATTTAAGACGTACATCGGTCAGCCGAACGTGCTCTGCATGTTTGACTGAGCCGAAGTGCAGAAGGACTTCGACTCAGCCGATCCAACATCTGGATCGGCTGAGCCGAAGCTCCGGCAGCTCACTCGCTGCTGTTCGCCCCTATTCCCATAGGGGCCGAACGGCAGTGAGTGAATAGCCGAATGCTGCCGTGCGGCATTTGGCTCGGCTATTCTGATCGGTACCTCCGAGGTAGTGAACACAATAGAAAATCAGTGAAATGAAAAAAAAAATATTTAAAACATTTAAAACATAGTAAAAGAAAAAATAAATATTTTAAAGAAAAGAAGAAGAAACAAAAAACGACGCACACCGACCCGACCGCACGTGACGAACTCCCACCGCATAATGAAGCATCTGACAGATGCCGGCAAAATAAAAACAATTAGGCGGAGCTAGCGATAACAGCTGTTTCCTATTGGCCCAACACCTGCCAGAGTCTTCTAGCAGGTCCCGGCCAATGAATAACAACTGGGCGGAGCTGGCCGTCATGTCACGGCCGGCTCCGCCCAGTTGTTATAGTTTAAAGGAGAACTATGAGATGAGTGATTTCCACTCACCTCATAGTTCTAAGCCGACCTGTGACAATGAGACTGTCACAGGTCGGCTCAGTAGATCGGGAGGTGAGCGAACACATACCAGGTTCGCTCACCTCTCGATCCTGTCACGGCTCTCTGCCGTGACAGGGGGAGGGGCTGGATTCCCCTCTCCCCGCTCCGATCTGCCAGCGCTGACGGGGGAGGGGGCGGGTACAGCTGGCTCTGCCTCTAGATAGGCAGAGCCAGCTGTCACTCACGCAGCTGGGCGGATCCCGTCATCTACGTCGGGATCCGCTCCAGGTGCGGCGTCTCAGTATACCGCGAGCTGTAGCTCGCGGTATACTGAGCTTAGGGTGATGGGAGGACGCTAGTTTGTGTCCTCCCGTTACCCTGAGAACTATGGGGAAAAACACTGACCCCATAGTTCTCCTTTAATGACAGATCAGCATCCCCAGGTCATTTGGGGACACTGATCAGTCATTACAACTGGGCGGAGCGAGCCGTGAGATTCTCCATGCTTCGGCTGTCACTTCGGGTCAGTCGAGCCAAAGCATATGCATTTGGCTCGGCTGAGCCGCTTGGTTGCCTTTGGCTGCTGTACGGGCTATTGTGAATAGCCCGCACAGCAGCCCTTCGGTTCGAAAAGAACCGAAGGGCTCAGGTGGCCGTACTGAGTCGAAGGATCAGCCGAAGCTACGGCTGGATCCTTCGGCTCCATAGTGAATAACATTTTCTACCTAACACTCTTGTAGGAATGAGAATGGTCACCCCTTGCAGTTCCAGACTTCACCTGCAGGGGGGGGGGAAGAGGCAGTAGTGACAGACGTGCAGATTCTGACCACACAATGTTTGCATTCCGTGCAAAAATGTCTTTTTAGGTTTTTTTTTTGTTTTTCAGTTTCAATCTGAATATTTGCAGTCTCTTCTATTGCTTCATCAATTTAACAAACCAATCAGCGTCCTTGTGCACTTTTGCTCAGGATCCAGCGCGCTGAATTATTTATACCCACAGATATTAAGCATGATTTATCCCAATGCCCAACAAGCCAAGATTCTTAATGGCGGTGCCATGCCTTCCGAGGCCGGCAAAATGCGCAATTCCCACTGCGACTTCAAAACTACACAGGCAATTAACAGCGCAATTTTCATGGCCATTACAGTCAATTAGCATCAAAGTTGTCACTCCCTGAATTATTGAGAATGATCGGATCCTGTGCAGAAAGGCAGCGAAGGCAATCCTGAGTCTCCTGACTGCTGCATGCTAAGGCTTGGCCGGGATGTCTTTTGTTTTACTTAAAGGAACGCTCCACCTTTAACCCGATTCTTCATAAGCCCTATTCTACAAATTCCAATCTCCCTTTACTGGAAAGATGCATTCAGTATGTATTACTATGTCATGTAAATGCCCTTTACACTACTCATAACTGTATACTGTATGACTCCAGCCAGTCAACTACTGTGCTGCCTATTTACAGCTGAAATGCAGGATTAGGAAATATTGTTAAAAATACAAGAGTCATGTAATGTGCATTCTTCCTGAATCTCGGTGAGCTTTGTGTATTTCTTCTGTGCAGATCTTGGAGCTTCCTGTAATAAAGACCGCTCACTGCTACTCCTTGTGCAGGGTGACTAGTCTTGTCTCTACCCCATAATGTAATAAAGACCGCTCACTGCTGTTCTCTCTCCTTGTGCAGGGTGACTGGTCTTGTCCCCGCCCCCTCCTGTAATAAAGACCCCTCACTGCTGTTCTCTCTCCTTGTGCAGGGTGACTAGTCTTGTCTCCGCCCCTCCTGTAATAAAGACCGCTCACTGCTGCTCTTCCTCCTTGTGCAAGGTGTCTGGTCTTGTCCCCGCCCCCTCCTGTAATAAAGACCACTCACTGCTGTTCTCTCTCCTTGTGCAGGGTGACTAGTCTTGTCTCCGCCCCTCCTGTAATAAAGACCGCTCACTGCTGCTCTTCCTCCTTGTGCAAGGTGACTGGTCTTGTCTCTGCCCCCTCCTGTAATAAAGACCAGTCACTGTTGCTCTCTCGCCTTTTGCAGGGTGACTGGTCGTCTTGCCTCCTCTCCCTCCTGTAGTGGGTGGGGCCTGCTGGGTAATATCAGGATTGCAAAGGAATTTGCTACACACAAAAATAATTTTTTAAAGTCCCCGCCCCGGCAAAAACGCGCGTCATCGCGTTATCATGCGTTAGGTGAGCCTACGTATGAAAATGACAATCGTGCTACACATGTTGGGTATCGCCGCGTATGCCGGAGTGAGAGCAATAACTCTAGGTATTTACACGTATATCCAAACTGATGACCTATAGTGGATTTTAAAGCATCGTCTATGGACTTTGGTGTACTGGATCCTGCCGCAGTTTCACGGATGCACACAATTTTTAACCTGGGCACGTTAGGTATCTAAAAAGGCCTTGGTCATGAAGGGGTTAACAACCATGTATCTTATTTGTGTATCACTCGGCTGTAGATCCTCCAATCATCTCTGAATTGGTGCCGACACTGTCCTTCCTTCTGGAGGGGGGGCTACGTCTGTTCCCCATGGTCCCTGTGTGTGTTGTAAAGTAGTCACCGCTCCAAGCTCCCTCCCATAATGGACTACAATCCCAATACAAATTAGTAAACTAAACATGAGACTGTAGTCCATCCCGGGAGCGAGCTTGGAGCGGTGACTACTTTACATCACACACAGGGACCATGGGGAACAGACGTAGCCCCCCTCCAGAAGGAAGGACGGTGTCAGCACCAATTTGTTCCCCATGGTCCCTGTGTGTGTTGTAGAGTAGTCACCCCTCCAAGCTCCCCCCGGGATGGACTACAATCTCAGGTTTAGTTTATAAATCTGTATTGTTATTGTAGTCCATCCCGGGAGTGAGCTTGGAGCGGCGACTACTTTACAACACATACAAGGACCATGGGGAACACAAGTAGCCCCCCTCCAGAAGGAAGGACAGTGTCAGGGATGATTGGAGGATCTACAGCCGAGTGATACACAAATAAGATACATTGTTGTTCAGAGGTAAGGGACTTTGTATGTATTTTTAAGATTTAGTGTCACTTTAATGATACACTGTATATACATATATATATGAGTACTTTATGTTACAATATTACGGCGCTGCAATTGCTGTCTACATTAGCAGAGATTGCATTCTCCTTGCAGAGCATCTGCTACAGATTGTATTTCTATATCCAGTGTGGAAATCTGACGACAAGTCATTTTCATATTTACATTTATCTGATTTAAAAAAAAAAAGAAGGAAACTTTGGGGGACAAAAGTAACAAAGCAAAAGGAAAACAATTAAGTGCATTACTGATACGAAGCCTCAGGGAAGGGGAGCTCTTCTACGTGGGGCAGGAAGGGAAGATCGGAGCACTTATTAGTAAATAAACTGACAATTAGTCTGTGAGAAGAGGAAATGATGTTACCGTAATGTGTTTTCTGTAATGGTCTCTATTAGGGGAAGAAAAGGTTGCGGATTGGTATGCCAGTTTCGTATGTTGCCATCAAAGTTCCAATCTTGCTGCGATCATTTACACGCGCTCAGTACCGAATCACAGTTCTGGAATCTAAAACTCAACACCAGCACACAGAACAAAAGGGAAAAAAGGAAACTAATGCAGCCACCACATCTAAGGACTGGAAACCTGCAATGGGTAACAGGTTTGGTCTTGGGTTTAGATACACCTTAAAGTGGCATTAAAGGAGAACTATGAGGGGAGTGCTTTAGTTTTCACTCACCTCATAGTTCTAGCCGACCTGTGACAATGAGACTGTAGTAGAGACTCAGTAGATCGGGAGGTGAGCGAACACATACCGGCGTTCACTCACCTCAGTGCTGACTGGAGGAACGGACGAGGGAGGGGACGGGTACAGCTGGCTCTGCCTCTAGATAGGCAGAGCCAGATGTCAGTCACGCAGCTACAGCTCGCGGGAATACTGAGCCTAGGGTGACGGGAGGACGCTAGTTTGTGTCCTCCCGTTACCCTAAGGAGAACTATGGGGAAAAGCCTTAACCCCATAGTTCTTTAAAGTCAAAAATATGTTTCCCTCCCCCCAATGTTAATGTCAGCACTTACCTTAAATGATGTTTCTTAATCCGATCTTGTTCTTCTTTCCTGTCCTTTTCATCTGTCCCTCCAGCGGTGCGGCGGGTCTCCAATCCAGCGCTGACTCCTCTGTCCTTGCTGGCACTTCCTGTCCCATGTTGTCTGCATGCGGGTGCACGCCGTTCATAGACTTACCTTGCGTCTCTGCTCGTCTCCCGGCCGAAAATGTGAACTGCGCAATGCGCCCGCCCGAGAATTTTCAGATTTTCGGACGGGAGCGCGCAGGGAAGACACAGGTAAGTATTAACCTCTTTTAAATCTACTTTTCATAGATCTATTGCTTGCTAGCAGTAGATCTATGCAAAAAAAAAAATGGAGGGTTTAATAACCCTTTAAGCAGGGCCGGCCTTAGGGGTGTGCGAGCCGTGCGGCCGCACAGGGCGCCATGGCAACAAGGGCGCCGTGCGGCCGTCACAGCTCAGAGGGGCGCTGTAAAGCTTTCTCGCACAGGGCGCCTAAAGGCCTAAGGCCGGCCCTGCCTTTAAGCGCATGCATTGTAAGTAATGTGTCCATGTAAGAAAGGGGTGGGCAACTCTGGCCTTCCAGCTGTGCTTTAACTACAAATCTCAACATGCCTTTGCCTCTGGGAGTCACGCCTGTAACTGTCCGTCTTGCACTAACTCATGGGACTTGTAGTTCCACAACAGCTGGAGGGCTGGAGTTGCCCAACACTGATGTAAAGCTCCAGGGATTTTTTGACCGCTCACAGAGGACACAGTTTCCCCCCTCAATTATGCAAAATCTGAAAAATGTACATTTCTGGCAAACACTAGACACCCCCATTGCTGTCATTGTAAGAAAAGGGGGACGAATGTCACTGGACAATCTATAGCTCCTTGTGCTGAAAATACGCGATGCATATCATGATTGTGATTGTTTATACAGAGTCATTAATTACAGTAACGTGATTTGTAGATGAGCTATGCTCTGTACTGTACAGACAGGACGTGCCCGGCCTACAGGTGTTATGTCATTGCACACTCCAGCTACCTCATTCCTAGTGACTTATCTCATCTTATCCCTGCAGTAGCTTGCCTTTCATGCTTTGACACTGACTGTGACACCTCACAATACAATGTTGTTGTTGTAATTTCTCTACAATTGTTCTACTAACGTATTAGACTATTGTCCTCGTACAAGAGCCATGTGTGTTCTTCCTTGAATCTTGTGTTCTTTGTACATTTGTCCCAGATCTGTGCAGTAATCCAGTGTGAGACTTGGAGCTTCCTGTAATAAACAGCGGGTCACTGGTGCTCTCTGTCCTTGTGCAGGGTGACTGGTCTTGTCTCCGCCCCCTCCTGTAATAAGGACCGGTCACCGCTGCTCTCTCTCATTATGCAGGGTGACTGGTCTTGTCGCTGCCCCTCCTGTAATAAGGACCGGTCACCGCTGCTCTCTCTCATTATGCAGGGTGACTGGTCTTGTCGCTGCCCCTCCTGTAATAAGGACCGGTCACCGCTGCTCTCTCTCATTATGCAGGGTGACTGGTCTTGTCGCTGCCCCTCCTGTAATAAGGACCGGTCACCGCTGCTCTCTCTCATTATGCAGGGTGACTGGTCTTGTCGCTGCCCCTCCTGTAATAAGGACCGGTCACCGCTGCTCTCTCTCATTATGCAGGGTGACTGGTCTTGTCGCTGCCCCTCCTGTAATAAGGACCGGTCACCGCTGCTCTCTCTCATTATGCAGGGTGACTGGTCTTGTCGCTGCCCCTCCTGTAATAAGGACCGGTCACCGCTGCTCTCTCTCATTATGCAGGGTGACTGGTCTTGTCGCTGCCCCTTCTGTAGTTCCTGTAGTGGGCCTCGCCCGAAGCTGTGCACTCCGCACAGGCTATGTACAAAACAGTTATGATGTCACCACTACATTATACAAGGTAATATGTGGGTTTGTAAAGGGGTTGGGTGCAAACAAAGTGAGTTTATATCCTTTATGGCTAATAAGGAATATACTTAAATGAACATTTTCCTGCCCAGAGTTTATAAGACAGTTTAGTTGTTCACACACAATACAATGTGATTGTACGATCTTGTTTAGATTCACCGGTAGTGATGGGCCGAACAGACCCGAGTTTGGTTTAGGTTCAAACTTTAAAACATGGAAAAAGTTTTAATTCGAACTCGAACTCAGTGCAAGTCTATGCGGGTAGAACTTTGAAAATCAAATGTCCCCCATTTTGAAGGCTAATATGCAAGTTATTGGCCATAAAAGGTGTATGGGGGTCCGGGTACTGCCCTGGGGGACATGTATGGGGATCCGGGTACTGCCCTGGGGGACATGTATGGGGGTCCGGGTACTGCCCTGGGGGACATGTATGGGGATCCGGGTACTGCCCTGGGGGACATGTATGGGGGTCCGGGTACTGCCCTGGGGGACATGTATGGGGATCCGGGTACTGCCCTGGGGGACATGTATGGGGGTCCGGGTACTGCCCTGGGGGACATGTATGGGGATCCGGGTACTGCCCTGGGGGACATGTATGGGGGTCCGGGTACTGCCCTGGGGGACATGTATGGGGATCCGGGTACTGCCCTGGGGGACATGTATGGGGGTCCGGGTACTGCCCTGGGGGACATGTATGGGGAGTCGGGTACTGCCCTGGGGGACATGTATGGGGTTCCGGGTACTGCCCTGGGGGACAGGAATCAATTAAAAAAAAAAACTTTAAAAAAATACCTGCAGTGATTTTAACATTACTTAAAGTGAAACAATAAAAGTGAAAAATCCCTTTAGGTTGCCCCTGGAAAAGCACCTTGTCCCCATGCTGATGGGGAAAAGGGCCTCCTCGCCACAAGCCCTGGGGCGTTGGTTGTGGGGGTAGGGGCACCCAGATGCAGCCCCCTCGTGAATGAGTAAGGGGTACTTGTACCCCTACCTATTCACTTAAAGGTTAAATCAAATTGTAAATAAAAAGAGGCCAGACTTTTGTAAAAATCCTTTAATTGAAAAAAACCAAAAGACATGTTTTTGACAAATCTTGTATTTAAAAAAAAAAATGGATCGACCAATGTAATCCAGGGTCAATAACGATGTCCCGCGTTGTCCACCACGACGACGACGACGACTCCCTAAAAGAAATTAAAAAATGACGCCCGCCGACCCGTCCGCTGGTGCCGAACTCTTGCCTCAGAATGGCATTCTGACAGATGCCGGCAAAATATAAACAATTGGACGGAGCTAGCGGTGACAGCTAACTCCGCCCAACTGTTTACATTAATACGTCACCTGACAGGTGAGCCATGATTGGGCAAAGTCATCATTACAGAGTACTGTGCCATGATTGGGCAAAGTCTTGCACCTGACCTGTGACCTGATCACGTTCGCCTTGTGAATATCTGTGAACGTTCAGTCTTTGGGGATTTAAGCGTAAATTAACGTTCTTAAATTGTTTCTTTACAAGGGAATGTATTTTTTTTTTTTTTATGTAATACCAAATTACAGCCACTGGATGGTACTTAGGAGCATAGAAAATAAATACTTATTTCCTAGGCTCCTTTAGCTCTATCCAGTGGCCATAATAAATTGGTACCTGAGTTCACGAACGCTTCTGTTCGCAAACAATTCGGTTCGCGAACAGGAAGTTCAGCAAAATTCTGCTTCCGTTCGCGAACTTCGCATCGGGTGATGAACACAACCGCAGCCATCCTCCACCCTCTGACACATGGTCATGGCTTTCTCTAGTCGAGATCGCGGTCTGATCACAGTTTGATTTGGTTTGCGACTAATTCGGTTTGCGACCAGAATCGTGGATCGAATTAGGTCCGTGAACCGAGGTACCACTGGACATTGAAAATATGATTGTTAGAGAGATTCCTCCTCACTTCCTGTCCTGATGACAATGTTTTACCAGACAGGAAATGAGAGAAACTTTCTAACAGCAACACAGACAAACTAAATATGATCATACATTCAACAAAACCCAATTGGTGCCTTAACTTCCTATTCCCAGTCTGGTGCTCCCATTGAAGACTATAGGTAGCAAAGTACTCCGGTGTGAATGGGGGATTAGGCCTCAATCAGACTGGCCTGCACGCCCATAAAAAGATCTGATCCCGGAAGGGACAGGTGCTGCACGCTGTCTACGTCCAAATGTGGGCACCTGGACCCACACGGATGTGCACAGGGCCGGATTCACTCTCCCTGCCGCCCCAAG
>NW_017307222.1:32741-47980 GCF_000935625.1 Nanorana parkeri
ATAATTTAATGACCGCCAGCGATGCCCGTTAACATACAAGCGATCTGCCGGCTGTACAGCCGGCAGATTGCTTGTATGGGGTCCCGGTATGTGCGCCCCTCCGCGGCTCCCCCTCTCTTGCTGTCACGCTGCTCCCGGGCTCCGCTGTGCCCGGTGCGAGCCCGGAACCAGCATAGTGGCTCTCTGACAGGGGAGGAGAGGGAGGTCGGTTCACGATCTCCCTCCAGTCCCCTCTCCGCTGTCAGAATGCGGAAGTGGTGTATATTACATCACTTCCGCATTCTTGTGTCACTCTCCGGCCTGGTTCACACCTGGGCGTTTTGTGGCGCGTTCGAACGCTCTGCAAAATGCTCAAAAAACGAAATCCCATTATTTCCTATGGGCATGGTTCACACCTGGGCGTATTACAGGCCGTATGAACGCGCTACAAAACGCCCTACGCCCAAAGAAGTACAGGAGCTTCTTTGGGGCGTTTTTGTTGAGCGTTTCCATTGGGATACAGCCAAGAAGCCCTCGGAAACACGCGTTTGTCGCGAATCACGGTAAAAACGCGTGACAGACGCGCATATTTGATACGCCTAGGTGTGAACCCAGCCTCCAGCTTCAGATGCTGGAGAGAAGCTGATGAAGCAGATCTGTGCTTCATCAGCTTCTTCAGGGGGGTCCTAGGTGACATTAGGGGTCTTGGAGACCCCTGATGTCTCCATAAAGAGGACCTGTCACTTCTTTTGCTATCACATATAGGGGTTTCTTAGCCCCCTCTGTGATAGCAATAAAGTTAAGTGGAAAAAAAAATGTTTGCGCCAAAACATGCGTCAGGTGCGCATACCTGCGAAGACGACTATTGCGCCCATTACGCCGCACATGTTACATATCGCCGCGAACGTCACAGTGAGAGCAATAATTTTAGGGCTATCAATCACCGATAACACTAAACTGATAAAAGCTTTTAAAGCGTCGCCTATGGCCAATTTTGGGTATGCTATTTATTTGCAATTTCGCGAGTGCGCGCAATTTTTAAGCTTGACATGTTTGGTGTCTATTTACCCGACGTGACCCCGTCTTTTATATTTTACCAAAAAAGTGGGTAATATTAGTTGTTTTATAACATAATGTAAAAAAAAATTTCAAAATTTTCAGTAATTTCTCCTGAATATAGTAAAAAATAAAACCCCCGGTGGTGATTAAATACCACCAACAGAAAGCTCTATCTGTCCCCAAAAAAATTGTATAAAATTAATTTCACTGCAGCGTTGCATGACAGAATAAATGTCAGTCAAAGTACCGCAGCGCTGAACACTGAAAAATGGCCGGGACAGGAAGGGGGTCTAAACACCTGGTCTTGAAGCGGTTAATGTAACTTTAATGTGTATGACAGCAGCAGTTGCAGGACATCCCATTAGGAAGATTGTTCAACTATGACACCTAGTGGTGAAATATGGAACTGTGCAAAAGGATGGTTATGTACAGCAACTTGCGACAATAATAATAATAATAATAATGATAATAATAATAATAATAATAATAATGATAATAATAATAATAATAATAATGATAATAATAATAATAATAATAATAATGATAATAATAATAATAATAATAATGATAATAATAATAATAATAATAATAATGATAATAATAATAATATAATAATAATAATAATAATAATAATAGTAATAATAATATTCAGGATCTATATAGTGCCAGCACTTTACAACATATGGAGAGAAAGTACAATTACAATACAAAAGGATTGGAAGCACTATACAGCTGTAGAAGAGCTTATAGGTGGCAGCATACTGGAGAAATAGATGCCAACTGTGCCAGAGTTTTTCCGAGCTCCATTAAAACTGGGCAACTGTCCTCATTTTTCCTGTTGATCGTGTGGTAATGCTCTCTGAGACATTTAAAGGATAACTCTACTTTTATACAAAGAAGGTGAATGGGAAGAGGAGAGAGAGGGCCGAGACCTGTCTCTCTCCTCTGCCAGCCAATCCTGAACTTCAGCCCTGCAACAGACTTTCATGTAGTGAGCGCTGCCTTCCGTCTGCCCATCACTTCCACCAACTTCCTGGATCCCCAGCGTGCTTTGCGTCTCTTTCCCTGCTGCTTGACGTGATGCAATCTCCATTTCCCAAGACTACACATCCCAGCGTGCATTGCTTCCAGCAAGCAATGATGATGTCACATTGTTCAGACGTTGAGTTGTAGTTCAGAATGCAGGCTCTGTGAGAGCGGTGACACCAGGAAGTTCATATTCAGAGGGCTGAGTGAAATGGTGTCACCCTATGGGCTTCTTCAATAAGTGAGTTTACAAACTTCTAGATGGATATATTTATTAGGAGTGGGATGGAAATGGGAAATTCTATGTAGATAATTAATTAAAGGAGAACTATGAGGTGAGTGAAAATCATTCATTCTCATAGTTCGAGCCGACGTGTGACAATGAAACAGTCACAGGTCGGCTCAATAGATCGGGAAGTGAGCGAACACATACCGGAGCTCGCTCACTACTCGATCATCTCCCTGCAGAGAGCGATGACTGTCACTCACGGCTCCCTGCAGGGATTCCCCGCTCCGATCCTCCAGCGCTGACTGGCGGAACGGACGGGGGAGGAGGCGGTAAAGCTGGCTCTGCCTCTAGATAGGCAGAGCCGGCTGTCAATCACGCAGTTGGGTGGATCTCAACAGCATTGTTGGGGGATCCGTCCCGGCTGCGGCGCTCTCAGTATATAGCGAGCTGTAGCTTGCAATATACTGAGCTTTGGGTCACGGCAGGACGCTAGTAAATGTCCTCCCGTGACCCTTAAGAGAACTATGGAGAAAAACACTTACCCCATAGTTCTCTTTTAAGGTAAAAAAAACCCCCATGACTTTAGTACTACTTTAACCCTTGCAGTGGGGCTACCCCTGCACTGCAAGGGTTAAGTGCTTGTTTTGTCTAGGTTCAAAAAAAAAAAGTTATACTCACCCGAACCTTGGATCTTGCCGGCTGTGACAGCGCTCCCTCCAGTGTGTCTCCTCCTCCGCTGCAGCGAAGGTATGTCCATCAGCGTCCTCATATCCTATACACTGTGTATAGAATGTGATGACTCGAAGAGCCTTAGACTGTTGCAGTGGAGGGGGAGAGGGGCAGAAGGGGCCGGAACTTAGACACAAACGGGCATTTAACCCTTGCAGTGGGGAGGGGGTGGGGGTTTGAGGGGTTAGCCCCACTGCATGAGGTTAAGATTTTTTTCTGCTTTAAACAGATCTAACAAAGCACTTTCAACTGTATATTTAACAAACCAAAAAGTAGCAAATAAGAGAAGTTAGGCGACATACTACAAGTGGACCAAGCTATGGAGATGAGCAGCTCCACCCTCTTCCAGCGAAGCCCTTGCCATTTCTATGGCGTATCATAGGCGGTACAATGCTCAGCGCTGCCATGGCACATATGAGGGGCGAGTGTCATTATTACTTCACTGACAGTTCATCCAGCAGCTCCTATAACAGCAATCTACAAGGGATCTGCAATATCATCTTATCACCACTAGATGGCGCAGGAGACAAACGTTTTAAGGGCACAATGAATGTTGGTTGCAGGTATAGAGAAATCCCATCACTGACGCGTTTCACATAAGGCTTTGTCTATAAAAGGGTCCGAAACTACCTGAAGGTCAGAAAAGATCATTATAGCGCCAGACAGAAGTCCTACACAGCCCAATCGGCTTACCGATGCAGAATAAGCCGGGGAGGTGTATGGCTTGGCAGTAAAACATAACCTGTCTCAGTCTTCTATCTGACCTCCGTCCTTCCCTTCAGTCTTCTATCTGACCTCCATCCTCCCCTTCAGTCTTCTATCTGACCTCCGTCCTTCCCTTCAGTCTTCTATCTGACCTCCGTCCTCCCCTTCAGTCTTCTATCTGACCTCCGTCCTTCCCTTCAGTCTTCTATCTAAGCCTCCGTCCCTCCCTTCAGTCTTCTATCTGACCTCCGTCCTCCCCTTCAGTCTTGCACAGTTGTACCGGCTCCTCTCCTCTTCCTCTGATGTCACTGCACACTCTGAGCTTCTCACAATGTGCATTAGAAGCTGCAGCAAGTCAGATAGAACCCGCATCATTTCCTGGCTGGAGGATGTCCGGCGTCATCTACCACTTTCCTCCCCAGCCTGCCTGTCACTGGCCCCGCCCCTTTCTGGCTGCATTTCAATTATTTCAATCATGGAGGCTCAGCATCCCATGTGGGCATTATCTATGGTGGACTGCATGCAAATACAGGAACATTCACTTCTCCAAACCGACATCCACCCATCAAGGCTTTTTGATATTTGCATAACTCCTCCCAAGATTCAGCCCGCTGCTTGCATCGGGGCTGAGGGCTCTTGAGAGGAGTACTGAGGCAGGGGTGCTGTGATGTTTTCAGGAAGCTACGTACAACAGCTCCCACCAGCCATGATCTGCCTGCATTACAAGCAGAAAGGCTTTATTTAAACATTTAATTAACATTTTGATGATGGGGGGAGGGGGGGAGGGCAGGGCAGCCAAAAAATGAGCAGTTAAAGCAATCTGTCAATAAGTAAACATTTTTGGTTTATTGATACATTTTGCATCTCAATGGACCTGAAATGATTCGTTGGGTTCCCTCCCTTCTCCCTCCATCTTGGTTGCCCCATGTGGCGTGGGCTACAGGGGTGAAAACAGCCATAAATGAGAGTTTCGAATGGCGGCCTGTGTCTGGTACACCCGGCGCTGTATAGAGGAATCAGAGGCCGGATCCAACACCTTCCCAGAGTGTGACACGCGTGTGTATAACAGGCGCAATGCTTCATACCCTCAGGACACGCGGTACTAACAGGTCTGATGATGGGATGACGTTGGCGGGTCTCGCAGGTCAGGCCTGCTTGTCAGGATCTCCTCTGCAGTGATAGCACATCATTAGCAGAGCCAAATACAGAGTCCCCGATCCCTCCACTCCTGTACAAAATACAATACAGAGACCGACTGCAAACCATCTGCATGTGACAGATCAGGCTGGAGAGGAGCTTAATGTTACCAGAATCCTGCAAATACAGAATATGGGAAGAGGAACATTCTATCTATCTATCTATCTATCTATCTATCTATCTATCTATCTATCTATCTATCTATCTATCTATCTATCTATCTATCATCTCTCTCCCTCTCTCTCTCTCTCCCTCTCTCTCTCTCTCCCTCTCTCTCTATATCTCTCTCTCTCTCAATATTTCTCTATCAATCTCTCTCTCTCTCCCATCTCTCTCTCTCTCCCATCTCTCTCTCTCTCCCATCTATCTCTCTTTCTCTCAATCAATCAATCTCTCTCTCTCTCAATCTCTCTCTATCAATCTCTCTCTCTCTCCCATCTCTCTCTCTCTCTCCCATCTATCTCTCTTTCTCTCAATCAATCAATCTCTCTCTCTCTCAATCTCTCTCTCTCTCTCTCAATCTCTCTTTCTCTCCCATCTCTCTGTCTCCCATCTCTCTCTCTCTCTCTCTCCCATCTCTCTCTCTCTCTCTCCCTTGAAGCCTCTTCTACCTCTGGCTCCGGTGGTCTAAGCCCCACTGATGTCATCACGTCTAATGCAGTCCATTGACTTGCATTAGACAGAGGGCCGTCCCGAGGCCGGGTGTTACCCGGTCTCCAGAGCCGATAGCACCCCACCGTGTCGTCATCGCGCGTGCACGTGACGTCAACTCGCACGTGCGCGATGACGTCATCGCGCATGCGCGAACATCTGCTTGACGCCTGTCATCTTGGTGATGGACGCCAGCAGAGAGAGGAGGGGACGTTCACCCGGCAGGATGAGGTGTGCCGCTGGGTCCCCTCCTCTCTCCTGACACTGTCGGGCTCTCGGTCCATGACCGAGTGCCTCACTTTTTAGAGGGGGTGACACCAAAATGACTGTCCCATCACCTTAAGCTCAGTAATACCACGAGCTACAGCTCGCGGTATACTGAGACGCCGCAGCTGAAACGGATCCCGACAATTATGTCTGGATCCGCCCAGCTGCGTGACTGACAGCTGGCTCTGCCTATCTAGAGGCAGAGCCAGCTGTACCCGCCCCCTCCCCCGTCCGTTCCGCCAGTCAGCGCTGGAGGATCGGGGAGGGGGGAACCCAGTCCCTTCCCTGTCACGGCTCTCTGCAGGGACAGGTTCGAGAAGTGAGCGAGCGACGGTATGTGTTCGCTCACTTCCCGATCTACTGAGCCGACCTGTGACAGTCTCATTGTCACAGGTCGGCTAGAACTATGAGGATGAGTGAAAAGCACTCACCTCATAGTTCTCCTTTAACCTTTGCAGTGCTGGGTGTAGCCCTACTGCAAGGGATAACTCCTTCCTGGAGCTCTTCTTTAAGCACATCATGGGGAAGAGTCGAGAAAGCCACAGCTCACATAAATGTCTTCGTTTCAGGAAGTTTGGTCATCGGCTACAATTTCTTCCAACATCTTCTTCCTGTAAGTTGAAAACTTTATTCAATGATGTGGCCCAATAATGGAAAAAACAAAAATATACCCCCCCCTCCCCCCAGGGTCTCTTGCGTCGTGACGTGTTTATAAACATTCTCAATGTCATTCGGCTATCAAAGCCCATCTTGCAAAAATATACCCCTGTCTGCCAGCAGCCTGCGAATGCCGGGCCTGATAAGAGCGGGACCTGAGCGCCTGCCAAATTCCGTCAAACAACAGACACTCTCTGCGCAATGACACGGGCGCTGATCTCGAGGTCACCGAGAAACTGTTATTTATGAATTCTGACTGACGAAGGGCACGGCTCCCCTGTAGGCCAATGTTCAGATACAACTACAGGACGACGTCCCTTTTTTTATTTAATCCTCCTGGATATTATCTTTCTGCTTCATTGCCAGGAGAGGAGGGTAAGGGTGACCGTATCCGACCCCACAAACACAAGAGGCGCATGGATCAGAGCGTTGTTGGTGACATCTGGCCTTTGCAGGGAATAACAATGGAGGGATATCAAGCAGAAGACCTTGTTATGGGCAGAGATTTTACATACTCCGAGCCCATCACATAGGCCCCTTTCACGTGGGTTGATCAGGAGGTGTTATGGTGACACCCCCTGGCGGGTGACACGGGCTCACCTGATGCACGGAGTCTAAGCACCAGCCGGTTTTCCCCAGAGCGCCTGATGGTGGAGATGGGCTTAGCTGCTTGCTGGTACCAGGTTGCGGCCCCCAGGATCGCCCTGCCAAGGGATGGACAAGTACAAGAGGGCTACAATAAGGAGACATTAGTCCAGAGCGTAGTCGGGACAAGGCAGAGGTTCCAACAGAACATAACCAGAGAATGGGCGGACGGTCCGGGTCTGCCGCCAGTAGACAGGAAGTGAAAACGGGAAACAAAAACGTAGTCGGATCCAGGCAGGGGTCGGAGCAGGTGGCTAGCAAAGAGTGGTCGGGTGGTCCAAGGTCAGCAACGAGAAGTCAGTACATAAGGCAGGAGACAAGAGCTAAGCCGGGTCCAGGCAGAAGATCAGGGCAGGAGGCAAGAATAGAATGGTCAGACAGTCAAGGAAACAACTAGGGATGCACAGATACCGATACTAGTATTGGTGCAGATGTCGAATATTTGGACGAGTAGTCACCCAAATGCTCAGATGCCTAGCCTGTCTTTACACGCTGCCCGGCTTCCTGATTGGCGAGTGACGAGGGAGCATGGACCCGGCTTCCAGGCCAATCAGGAAGCCGGGCAGCGGGTAATGACTCGCCGCCTAGCTTCCTGATTGGTCGGGATGCTTGCCAATCAGGAAGCCACGCGGTGAGCCATTACACGCCCCAGGCTTTCTGATTGGCCAGAAAGCCAGCTCCATGCTTCCTCGTCACCTGGTGACAAGGGAGCATGGAGACGGCTTCCCTGCTAATCAGGAAGCCGGGTGGCAAATCATTACGCGCCGCCTGGCTTTCTAAATGGGACTTCCGGTATCGGTATTCGGTATCGGCGAGTACCGACAAAAAAAATATCGGTACTCGTACTTGATGCTGAAAACCCGGTATCGGTGCATCCCTAGAAACAACAGTAGTATTAAATCTCTTTAGTACACGTGGGAAGCTTGCTTGAAGATACAGCACCAGCCCCTTGCAGAGCCGGTCCTTAAATGCCCCTCTGAATCAGAGGCGACATGTCCAGACTCACCTCAAGACATTCTGGATGTCCTGGTCTGGAATATACGGCTATCATTAGCCATACTGGCCCGGATTCTGTGAGAGCCATTAGAAGTAATGGCAGAGCTCTTATGAGCACCATTGGAGGTACTGGCGGGACTTCTGGAAGTTCTGGCTGGGATTCTCAGAGGAGATCTGTAAAACCTGGCAGGGACCCTGAGCTTACCATAACAGGAGGGGATCTGTGCATGGAGCAGTATGGGTCGGATGTCACCGCTGTGATGGAGGAAAGAACTAAAACTGCCAGACCCCATGTTGGTCTATGGGGAGTCGGATATAAACGGACGACATGTGTTTCCATCAGATTACCCCCGATCCAACATGATCAGGTCCAATTAAACGGAACACTGTTGTGTTTGTTTTTCCGGACCTGGACAGAGCCAGGAGTAACCAGGTAACCCGGCTACCCATTGACTAGCATTGGGCATCCGATCGGGTCCACCTGAAAAACTTACAGGCGGACCCGATGGGACCGCCCGTGTGAAAGCGGTTCAGTAGGTTACATAGTGACTTTGACTTAAAGCCATCTGCTATAATCCAACCGGCCTCCATCTCTCAGCAGTACACCTGCCGGTGCAGTACACCTGCCGGTGGAGGTCCAGCTCACGTTGAACTTCCATGCCCGCTCTCCGGCTGTAGCGCTGCAGGTCTCATAGACCTCAGTGATGTGATGAATCTCCATCCCCACTTCTCTGGGCCAATTCCAAAACAAACAGCCCTGGGCTATGTTTTGTGACTGGCCAGGGGGACAACTATGTGACCTCAGCACTAATGAGTCCTTTGATGAGTCCTCTAAAAATCAGGCAGGTCCAGCTCCCGCTAAACTTCCATACCCGCGCTAGCTGTAGCGTTGCAGGTCTCATAGACCTCAGCGATGTGATCTCATCTCCATCCCCACTTCTCTGGGCCAATCCCAAAGCAAACAGCCCTGGGCCTCGTTTTGTGGTTTACCAGAGGGTCAACAATGCCACCACAGCACCGATGAGTCCTTTGAGACCTGCAATCCTTTTACATTTTCAGCTTTCGTGAAAGTGAATCTGTAATGAAGATCCTCGTTCGGGCACTTCCTGTTATACGCCGGCAACGCCTTGTCCTTGTCTCCCAATTGTGCTCCCGCGTTGTCACCCTGTAACATGCTTCTGGGAGAAATGTTATTCATTTGATGTGATGGGGCGTCCACTCGGCTGGTAAAAATTGGACTCGTTGCCAATGTTATGAATAGGAAAGACCATAAGGCCATTTTTCTCTACCCAATATATTATAAATAATCATGTATAAGGAAGAAAAGCCGCACACTGCTATTCGCTATTCATACACTTGAATCCATAAGCGTCTGGCACCCACCGTGATAGGGATCCCCGCCCAGTAGCCACCCACGTCTGACGCTTTTCACCCTTACAGGCTTAGCCATATAGATCTTCCACTCGTTTAACCTTTAACCTTCTGGATAGTCTTTACCACCCACTGCAGAGCCCATTTATCCATTTAACCTGGTTCCAGGGTATGGCACATGTCTAAAAAGGGGGAGGGGGAGGGTGGGTGCTGCTCCATGAATCAGTGGAAATTTGCCGACCCACAGAGACAGCTGAATTATTTCACCCCTCTCCTTTATACATCTTCCCTCCCAGCTCTTAGAGCTTCCTTGGTTGCTAAGGCCAGAGCTTCCTTGGTTGCTAAGAGCTGGGCAGGGAGATGTGTATGGAAGCTAAACAAGTCATCTGTCTCCGTGGGGTGGCAAACTTTCGCTGACCCATGGACCGGCGCCCACCCTTCAAGTGGTGCTCAGGGCAACCAGGAATGCTCTGGCCGGCATCCATCCTCCATACACATCAATCCTGCCCGCTCTGGTTGCTTAGAGATGTATGGCCCTTACACGTCTCCCCACTGGGCTCTTAGCAACCAGGAAGGTTTTTGCTGGCGTCCCGCCCAGCTCCTGGTAAACAGTGACATCACTGGTTGCCAGGAGCTGGACGGGACGCCGGTCAGAGCATTCCTGGTTGCTGAGGGCCCAGCAGGGAGATGTGATCATGAGAGAAAAAAGTCATCTGTTTGTGTGGGTCAAGGAACTTACACTGACCCATGGAACGGCCCACCGCCCTTCAAGCGGTGCTCAGGACATGTGCCATACCCTTGATATGCCACTGGCACCAGATGAAGTTGGGGGAGTGGTGCTGGCCTTCTGAAATTTCACAATCACCTCCTCTGTCTTCTTTACAGGTCTTCACAGGTTCTTCATTAAATCAGACCTGGGCACTCCAATGGTCTCCCAGAACGGTTACTTTCAAGGTGCGCCAATTGTCAAAGTCGCCGACGTGCTTATTTCAGCTCTCGACCGAACCGTCAAGTAGGGTTGCCACACGTCCGGTTTTGCAGTCTTGTGTCCGGGTGTCCAGCCAGCGGGCACCCGGACACAAGACTCTGAGTGCTGACACCGACACTCTAAATTGCCTGATAGATGCGTCTGCCAAGGTGCTCCGAAACCGGATCTTCCTCTGAGCTGAGGCAAGCCTGTGCCTGTTTACAGGTGCCCGCAGCTCAGAGGAAGATCCGGGTTTCAGGCAGATGCGGCTGCCCAAGATAGCGCTTGCCGAGGAGCTCAGCAGCAGGAACTGTTATTGCTCCTCCTCCTCCCTGACACCGTGCTGCCTGCCTGCGGACCCCTGGTGAGAAACCATAGCCCAAACAGCCGAGTGTCACACAGCCTACCTGATTGTCCCACAGCCCTTCAGAGAGTCGCACAGCCCTTCAGAGAGTCGCACAGCCCTCCTGAGCGTCGCACAGCCCTACTGAGAGTCGCACAGCCCTCCTGAGTGTAGCACAGCCCACCTGAGAGTCACACAGTCCTCCTGAGAGTTGCACAGCCCTCCTGAGTGTAGCACAGCCCACCTGAGAGCCACACAGCCCTACTGAGAGTCGCACAGCCCTCCTGAGTGTAGCACAGCCCACCTGATAGCCACACAGCCCTACTGAGAGTCGCACAGCCCTCCTGAGTGTCGCATAACCTACCTGAGTGTCGCACAGCCCTCCTGAGAGTCACACAGCCCTCCTTAGCGTCGCACAGCCCTACTGAGCGTCGCACAGCTCTACTGAGAGTCACACAGCCCTACTGAGAGTCACACAGCCCTCCTGAGAGTTGCACAGCCCTCCTGAGTGTAGCACAGCCCACCTGAGAGTCACACAGCCCTACTGAGCGTCGCACAGCCCTACTGAGAGTCACACAGCCCTCCTGAGAGTTGCACAGCCCTCCTGAGTGTAGCACAGCCCATCTGAGAGTCACACAGCCCTCCTGAGTGTATCACAGCCCACCTGAGAGTCACACAGCCCTCCTGAGAGTCGCACAGCCCTCCTGAGAGTCGCACAGCCCTCCTGAGAGTCGCACAGCCCTCCTGAGAGTCGCACAGCCCTCCTGAGAGTCGCACAGCCCTCCTGAGAGTCGCACAGCCCTCCTGAGAGTCGCACAGCCCTCCTGAGAGTCGCACAGCCCTCCTGAGAGTCGCACAGCCCTCCTGAGAGTCGCACAGCCCTCCTGAGAGTCGCACAGCCCTCCTGAGAGTCGCACAGCCCTCCTGAGAGTCGCACAGCCCTCCTGAGAGTCGCACAGCCCTCCTGAGAGTCGCACAGCCCTCCTGAGAGTCGCACAGCCCTCCTGAGAGTCGCACAGCCCTCCTGAGAGTCGCACAGCCCTCCTGAGAGTCGCACAGCCCTCCTGAGAGTCGCACAGCCCTCCTGAGAGTCGCACAGCCCTCCTGAGAGTCGCACAGCCCTCCTGAGAGTCGCACAGCCCTCCTGAGAGTCGCACAGCCCACCTGAGAGTCGCACAGCCCACAGCTCCTCCTTCTCCAGCTCCCTGACACTGTGCTGCCTGCCTGCGGACCCCTGGTGAGAAATCATAGCCCAAACAGCCCTGAGTGTCACAGAGCCCACCTGATTGTCCCACAGCCCTTCAGAGAGTCACACACTCCACCTGAGAGTCGCACAGCTCACCTGTGTGTCGCATAACCTACCTGAGTGTCGCACAGCCCTCCTGAGAGTCACACAGCCCTCCTGAGAGTTACACAGTCCTCCTGAGCGTCGCACAGCCCTCCTGAGAGTCACACAGCCCTCCTGAGAGTCATATAGCCCTCCTAAGAGTCGCACAGCCCAGCTGAGAGTCGCACAGCCCCCCTTAGAGTCGCACAGCCCTCCTGAGAGTCACACAGTCCTCCTGAGTGTCGCACAGCCCTCCTGAGTGTCGCATAACCTACCTGAGTGTCGCACAGCCCTCCTGAGAGTCACACAGCCCTCCTTAGCATCGCACAGCCCTACTGAGCGTCGCACAGCCCTACTGAGAGTCGCACAGCCCTCCTGAGAGTTGCACAGCCCTCCTGAGTGTAGCACAGCCCATCTGAGAGTCGCACAGCCCTCCTGAGTGTAGCACAGCCCTCCTGAGTGTAGCACAGCCCACCTGAGAGTCGCACAGCCCTCCTGAGTGTAGCATAGCCCACCTGAGTGTCGCACAGCCCTCCTGAGAGTCACACAGCCCACCTGAGAGTCGCACAGCCCACCTGAGAGTCACACAGCTCACCTGAGTGTCGCATTACCTACCTGAGTGTCGCACAGCCCTCCTGAGAGTCACACGGCCCACCTGAGAGTCGCACAGCCCACCTGAGAGTCGCACAGCCCACAGCTCCTCCTTCTCCAGCTCCCTGACACTGTGCTGCCTGCCTGCGGACCCCTGGTGAGAAATCATAGCCCAAACAGCCCTGAGTGTCACAGAGCCCACCTGATTGTCCCACAGCCCTTCAGAGAGTCACACACTCCACCTGAGAGTCGCACAGCTCACCTGTGTGTCGCATAACCTACCTGAGTGTCGCACAGCCCTCCTGAGAGTCACACAGCCCTCCTGAGAGTTACACAGTCCTCCTGAGTGTCGCACAGCCCTCCTGAGAGTCACACAGCCCTCCTGAGAGTCATATAGCCCTCCTAAGAGTCGCACAGCCCAGCTGAGAGTCGCACAGCCCCCCTTAGAGTCGCACAGCCCTCCTGAGAGTCACACAGTCCTCCTGAGTGTCGCACAGCCCTCCTGAGAGTCACACAGCCCTCCTGAGAGTCATATAGCCCTCCTAAGAGTCGCACAGCCCAGCTGAGAGTCGCACAGCCCACCTGAGAGTCGCACAGCCCTCCTGAGAGTCACACAGTCCTCCTGAGTGTCGCACAGCCCTCCTGAGTGTCGCACAGCCCTCCTGAGAGTCATATAGCCCTCCTAAGAGTCGCACAGCCCAGCTGAGAGTCGCACAGCCCCCCTTAGAGTCGCACAGCCCTCCTGAGAGTCACACAGTCCTCCTGAGTGTCGCACAGCCCTCCTGAGTGTCGCATAACCTACCTGAGTGTCGCACAGCCCTCCTGAGAGTCACACAGCCCACCTGAGAGTCACACAGCCCACCTGAGAGTCGCACAGCCCACCTGAGAGTCACACAGCTCACCTGAGTGTCGCATTACCTACCTGAGTGTCGCACAGCCCTCCTGAGAGTCACACAGCCCACCTGAGAGTTACACAGCCCACCTGAGAGTCGCACAGCCCACCTGAGAGTCGCACAGCCCACAGCTCCTCCTTCTCCAGCTCCCTGACACTGTGCTGCCTGCCTGCGGACCCCTGGTGAGAAACCATAGCCCAAACAGCCCTGAGTGTCACACAGCCCACCTGATTGTCCCACAGCCCTTCAGAGAGTTACACACTCCACCTGAGAGTCGCACAGCTCACCTGAGTGTCGCATAACCTACCTGAGTGTCGCACAGCCCTCCTGAGAGTCACACGGCCCACCTGAGAGTCGCACAGCCCACCTGAGAGTCACACAGCTCACCTGAGTGTCGCATTACCTACCTGAGTGTCGCACAGCCCTCCTGAGAGTCACACAGCCCACCTGAGAGTTGCACAGCCCACAGCTCCTCCTCCAGCTCCCTGACACTGTGCTGCCTGCCTGCGGACCCCTGGTGAGAAACCATAGCCCAAACAGCCCTGAGTGTCACACAGCCCACCTGATTGTCCCACAGCCCTTCAGAGAGTTACACACTCCACCTGAGAGTCGCACAGCTCACCTGAGTGTCGCATAACCTACCTGAGTGTCGCACAGCCCTCCTCAGAGTCACACAGCCCACATGAGAGTCATATAGCCCTCCTAAGAGTCGCACAGCCCAGCTGAGAGTCGCACAGCCCCCCTTAGAGTCGCACAGCCCTCCTGAGAGTCACACAGTCCTCCTGAGTGTCGCATAGTCCTCCTGAGTGTCGCATAGCCCACCTGAGAGTCACACAGCCCATCTAAGACACGCACAGCCCTCCTGAGTGTCGCACAGCCCACCTGATAGTCGCACAGCCCAGCTGAGAGTCGCACAGCCCAGCTGAGAGTCACACAGCCCAGCTGAGAGTCACACAGCCCTCCTGAGAGTCACACAGTCCTCCTGAGTGTCGCATAGCCCACCTGAGTGTCGCACAGCCCACCTGAGTGTCGCACAGCCCTCATGAGAGTCGCATAGCCCATCTGAGTGTCGCACAGCCCTCCTGAGAGCCACACAGCCCATCTGAGAGTCATATAGCCCACCTGAGTGGCGCACAGCCCTCCTGAGAGTCTATCAGCCCATCTGAGAGTCATATAGCCCTCCTAAGAGTCGCACAGCCCACCTGAGAGCCCGCACAGCCCATCTCAGAGCTAGCATAGGCCACCTGGAGACATCAAGGCGCCAACCCAGAGTATGTATTATTTTGTATTGCTGGTCTCCTTAATCCATCTACTGGTTGCCTCTCCTCTATATTCTCAACAAAAAAACAACATTGTCACGTGCGGCAATAGAGTGTTCAAGTTTCACTTGAAGAAAAGGTGGCAACCCTACTTTCAAGCCCCCCAAAAAATAGCTGGCGTCAAAGCTGGTCACATGTGCGGCACCATGGCAACTGCAATCCACATAGACCATAGGCCAAGATGGCGCCACCCTTGGCCTTAAAGGACGCGAGGGCTGTAGTTCCACTTTTATATATATACATATATATATTTGATATGATATATATATATAATCTGAGGTAATTTTT
>NW_017307222.1:47997-61203 GCF_000935625.1 Nanorana parkeri
TGTGAGTACCTGTCACATGGCGAGCCGGGTATAAACACTGGGGGGAGGGGAGGCCGTGCATAAATATACACAGAGGAAGGGGACTGCATCATCCTGTCACATGGCGAACCGGGTACACACACACACATATAGTCACACAGCCCTCTACACACGCGGGGAGGGGACCGTGTGTGTACACAGAGGGACTGCAGCATCTTTTTACATGGCGAACCGGGTAGGGGAGGCTGTATATGTATACACAGAGGGAGCAGACTGCAGCATCCTGTCAATTGACCGCCTGGGTGTAAACAATGGGGGAGGGGAGAATGCAACATCCTGTCAAATGACCACCTGGATGTAAACAATGGGGGAGGGGAGAATGCAACATTCTGTCAAATGACCACTTGTGTGTAAACAATGGGGGAGGGGTGAATGCAACATCCTTCCCAATGACCCCCTGGGTGTAGATACTGGGGGAGGGGAGGCGAGGTTGTGTATATACCAGGAGAAGTGGGACTGCAGCATCATGTCACATGGCACCATGGGCACACGGGAGGGGAATGTGTATATACACTGAGGGACTGCAGAATTCTGTCACATGGCACCCTGGGTATAAACATGGGGGGGAGGGGGACTGTATATATACAAAGGAACTGCAGCATCATGTCACATGGCACCCTGGGTATAAACATGGGGGGAGGGGACTGTATATATTTCAAAGGAACTGCAGCATCATGTCACATGGCACCCTGGGTATAAACATGGGGGGAGGGGACTGTATATATACCAAGGAACTGAAGCATCATGTCACATGGCACCCTGGGTATAAACATGGGGGGAGGGAGAAGCATATTGTCACATGGCACCTTGTATGAACACATAGGGGGAGGAGAGTCTGCTTCATCCTGTCAAATGGCACCCCTTCTGTGAACACTGAGTAGGGGGAGGTGGATTGCAACATCCTGTCACATGACGCCCCATGTATATATACAGGAGAGGGTAACATAGCACGTGGGGCTGCAGCATCCTCTCACATGGTCCTCTATACAAATGCATGGACTACAGCATCCTGTCATATGGTGCTGGGGGGGAGGTTCTTCAGCATCATGTCACTATATATAAACACAGAGGGGGAGGGGGTAGCGTCTGTCACATGGTGCCATATGATAAACAAAAACAAACGGGTCTGCAGCATGCTGTCATATAGCCCTGTTCTTAAAGGGTATTTCCACTTTTTGCAGTCAAATTGAGATAAAACGTACTTTATATTTCATTCACCATGCGTATCTCGTCTCGCTGCTCACATTCTGCATTCTACTTAAACTTCCCCCCCGCGTAGTGCAGATGAAGGGGCTCTACTTAATCCCGTCTCTGCTGTGCTGGCCAATCTCATCCGTTCTAAACTAGATTTCGATCAGTCTATCCTCACGAAGGGTTAAAGACGTGGAAGCGTTGTATGCTAATGAGAGGAAGCTCCGCCTGTCCCTCTACTTTCACTTTCAACCTGCTCAGAGTAGCCTGGAATCTGCACAAAGACCTCGACCAAAGAGACGTCTACCTCTTCCAGGGCAGCATATGAGAGAGAGAGGCTCATCCCACCAGGAGAGGGACCGCATCGGCGGGTCAAAGGTTATAAGGCAAGTCCTTCGGACAGCCTCCTCTGGTTTTTGTTTCGCATGTGTGGTGGAGTCTCTATCCCTCGTGGCCGGGTGTCCTTCCACCTCCTCAAATCCTTTCACGGACAGACTGTGTGGTTGAGAAACACATTTGCCCGCTTCTGCCCTCCAATCTCCCCCCCCCCCCCCTCTTATGGGCAGCGGTGGACTGGCTCCCATCCAGAGTGAGGGCCTTGTGGCTGCATCCACTCCCCTTCCCCCCTCTTCCTTTTTAGCTGGACCTGCAGGGTTCCTCTCTTCTCCATGCCATAGGTGCTGTCTCCGCCGGGCTGGAAGACACCAGGCATCACTTCCAGGAGGGGACAACGTTCTATCTGGTGATGTGCCTTGTGTTCTAGAGCCGGGCGGCGTACAGGAAGTTAGGGCTTTTGACTGTTGCATATCCTGGAGGTCCTCACTGAGCGCAGGGCTAGAGGAGGCTGCTGATGGGCCATCAAACTCAGACGGCTGCTCTGGCGGTAAAAGGCACCACTGGTATCAGTTCCTCGCAGGTAAGCCTGATTTTGGACATCATATCTTGCTTACTGTGGTTCTGTGTCATTGCACGCCTCTGTTTGGGTCTGTCACGTGCTAAGGACCTCTTGATGCTAGGTCCTTTTTTGTGTTGGGGTTGTAGAGGTTGTTCCTGGCTAACCTTTTATCATCACTTAGCGGGAAAGGAAAGGGGTAAGGTGGATATCCTCTATAACCTTCCTGATCAGCCCACCAAATCTCAACGGCGGTTGGTGTCTGTTGGGAGGAAGATTTGGAGGGTTCCTCTCACAATGGCAGAAAGGGACCTCCAAGTGGATCTCTTAGCTTCACAGACTAACGAAAGGCGAAGTCTTCTTTCTCAATCCGAGGGACAATGCGTCGGGAATATAGACGCACTCTCCAGCCTTTGGAGGGTCTTCAGAGTTGTTCCTTGGAGAACACAAACCTAATCCTTGTACTGCCATTTTGGCCAAGGAGACCATGGTTCTCTATCCTCCTGTCCCTTGCCTGCACACCCCCTTGGTTTCTTCTGGATGGACTGGACTTGGTGTTGCACAGTCCAGAGCTTCATCCACAGGTGGAGATGTGGAAGCTGGCAGCCCGGTTTCTAAAGACCAGATCCTAAAGATCTTTTGGATCGAGTAGTCCAAACGCTAATTTCTAGGAGGAAGCCAGTCACATGGGCCGTATATGGCGAGGTATGGAAGAAGTTTAATTTCTGGCTTGTCTTGAATGATTAACACATTCCTGATGTTCCCCAATTTTGGATTGTCTGCAGGACAGAGTTGATGAGGGCTTAGCCTGTAGCACGCTCAAGGGTCAGGTAGCTGCTGTTGGTGTGTTTTTGGATAGATCTTTCCCATAACGTCTTCCAGGACAGCATCACAAGATGGAATCTCCTTCCCCAAAGACAGGAAACACGTCACACAATCTCCTTAAAAGGCCCGCCTATTCTCCAGTCCTCAGTCTGTGTTTCCTAGGTCAAACTGGGGAGCGCGTCACAGAACGCTAGAGGAGCCTCCATGTGCTGATGTTGCCCTGGAAGGTTCTTTTTGTTTTATGGGACCTTTTTTTTTGAGTGGGGCAGATCTGGGTGGTTATTTGTCTTGCCTTACGTTTGTGGCCACCAGTAATCCTTGTGCTGACGGGGGGTATGCTGGATCCCTGTCCTTCAGTGCCCAGCGAGGTCCATGACCGCCAATGACCGCCGATCAGAGGGTTCTGTTTATTCCCCGCGGCCTTGGGAAGTATTCCACGGCTGGACCGGGTGTCCTCAGTACAAAGGTTTCCAAAATTTGTTTTGTGCTCTACATGTATTCCATGGAGACTTTGTCCCAATCAGGATCTTTCCATCGTGTTACAGTCTCACTAGATCTCCTTTCTAGTCTGTTATTGGTTCTTCTATGAGATCCCTGACCTTGAAGGCCTCCCTGGTGGTTGCAGTTGGTCCTATTGGCTATCTATTCAGGACCCTTTTCTCTCTGTATTTGGTGAGCATATTGTGCCAGAAGTAGCCCCCAGGTTTTATAGGTCTCAGAATATTGTTCTTCCAACCTTTCAATCCCAGTGAAGAGAATTTTTATTGTCAGACGTTTGCCCTGTTTTCTGGGAAGTCCCATGTCAGGAGTGCCACTAAGGCCTCCATTGCCCTCTGGATTCGGTTGTCCCGGAATCACACAATGTAGGTGAGTCCCCCAAATGTTGTCAAATTGTAACTAAGGCCTTGTTTTATTTATGGGTGGAAAGAGCTGGTGCCACTCTGGAGCAGATATGCAGGGCGGCCGCTTGGTCAAGCTTTCCCACCTTTGTTCATCACTACATGCAAGCTCCAGTGAGTATCGGGCCTTTTGGGAGAAAGGTCTTGCGAGCTGGTAACTACTCTCTTTTTAACCTTTGACCTAGCTATGTTTCCTGTTCTAGAGGGAGGAGCCTTTGTCTCTGATGCAGTCCTGGAAGACTACTAGAAACAGAGTTACTGATGAGACTGTGTTAAATATATATTTTTAGGCTTGCTGTGTGTATGGGAAAACATAACAAACCTATATCGGGGTTTCCTCAAATTTGACTGAAAAAGTGGAACTGCATGTTACAGTGGGGGTGGGGTGCAGTATCTTGTAACATGGCACTGTGTAAAAACGTGGGGGTAGCATCCTGTCACATGGTACAGTTTAAAAACACAAAGACTGCAGCGTTCTTTAAACATGATGCCAAATGTAAACATGGCGACAGCATCCTGTCACATGGTACTATATGTAAACACGGGGGGCAGCATCCTGTCACATGGTACTATATGTAAACATGGGGGGCAGCATTCTGTCACATGGTACTGTATGTAAACACGGGGGGCAGCATCCTGTCACATGGTACTAATATATGAAGAGATGAACATAAGAGAAGAGGGGGCTGCAGCATCCTGTCATATGTTACTATATATTCGCAATGTTTCCAGTTATCTGTAGGGGATGGCAATGACAGTAGGGGCAGATATTGCACAGACCTCGCTTCACGATGTCACTTGGCATTATATATAAACATTGCAGGCCCATAGAGAATGAGCTGACAGCTGAAGAATACAGCACTATACTTACTGCTGCCACTTCCTGTCACATGACATTTATATAAACATAGTGGGATGACAGCTGAGGCCTATGTGGTGACAATGGGGGGGAGGGGGGAGTTAGTCCTTGCTGCTGCTACATCCTGTCACGTGGCATAATATATCAACACAATCTCCCGGCACCATGCTGTCTGCTCCTGTCACCAGGACCACTATATTCTATTATGTGTAAACACACTCCGGCCCTCCAGCTGTGGTGCAACTACAAATCCCATGAGGCATTGCAAGACTCTTGACAGTCACAGGCATGACTCCCAGAGGCGGATGCATGGTGGGATTTGTAGTTTCATTACAGCTGCAGGCCCGGAGTTTGCCAATGACAATGCCCCCCCCACCTCGGCTTTAGGGGTGGTATAGTCTACCGTCCTCATGGCTGTCACATGACATTATCAGTCATAGATATTGGGGTGACAGGAAGTGGGCAGGTGATTGACAGGGAATGCTTACTGCACTGTTCTTACAGCTGCTTCAAGCTGTCACATGACATGATTCATATCTATAGCATCACGGGCATAGAGATTTGGGGGGGGGGGGGGTGCAGAAGGGGATGATGGCTGTTGACCGGTCATTAGTCCTTTCTGCTGCTGCAAGCTGTCGCCTTGCACCGCATAACAATAAAGCTGTAAACATTTCCCATGTTGCTATGCCACGAAAATGATTTTATTATCGCTATATTGTGTAAATGATTTTGTAACATTGTATCGAAGCAAAATGTGATTTCTATTTCGGCCGTTGAAGGACAGCCAGTCAATATCTCTTGACCGATGGGTTATCAATTGTACCCTATCCTGCCGGAGCAGGCAACTGCATTCGCTTGCTGGCTGCACTAGTTGGAGGGGGGACAGCAGCCAAACAGGATCTATATATCCGGCCGGTCACCCCGTGTGTGCTTGATTCGTAGAACAGTTTAGAAGACCGGAAAGGGAATGTGCCTTCTAGCATTCTACTCCTGCAATTGGCATTATAACCCATTGCTTAATTGCTTAAGAGATTTTGATTGGCTGTATCCGTTTAATTGAGTTTTTGTTGTTGTTGCTATAACACTACGTCATCACAGCTACTTTACATTTACCATCAGAAGCTCGCTTTGTTGTTCCCATAGTGCTGGTGAGGGACCTGCGATGCACCTTGTTGGGGGATGTCGCTGTCACATTGTGTACAGCAGGGGTAGCCAAACTCCAGCCCTCCTGCTGTGGTGGAACTACAAAATCCCATGAGGCATTGCAAGATTTTCCCAGCCACAGACATGACTCCCAGGGAGAGATGACACCTTGAAAGAAAATATTAGTTTTTGCCTTCATTTGCACAGAACGGCAGTTTCGCAGGTTGAATGTCTCCACAGATTGGTTTTAAATACACCCCTAAGTGTACCTGCTCCTTGACCCGGAGATGGTGAAGAACATTATATTGGGGCTGAGCAGTGGAAGCAATGTCGAAAATATGAGATGATTCATGTAAATATCGTTCAGACCTAGCACTGTTGATGGGCATGTGGCCGATCCCTATTGAAATGGGTGGAATTTGCCTTCAGTGTTGTGATGATCAAAGACTTTATCATAACCAGGGTTGTTCTGCCTTCAGTTTTGATGTTCTTGATATGCGCTTGTGGTTAATGTGTAAATGAAGTCCTTGTTTACGATCGCAGCCTTTCCCCATCTCCTACAAGCCGACTTGCTTTTGTCTTTTTGGCATTGCTGCAGGCTCAGTCTTGTCGGTTACATAAGACGCTGACACGTGCATTCGAGCTCCCTCCGGGTTCCGTCGCACCGGGTGCTGCTGCTTTGCCCTCATCCCCGGGGCAGGTATGACGATTTTGGGTTTAGCCCCGGCCGCTTCCTCCTTTCTTCAAAATGATTGTCCCAGCCTGTGAAAAGGGCAGCCAGAGGGATATGACAGGCCATAAAAACACAAACATTTTTGCTGGGATGAGCTTCCTCTCCTCTGAAACACTCTTCCATTCATTGACTGCATCACACGGCGAGACGGCATAATAGTAGGCAATGCAATGTTTACACTTCCCCCCTCCCATGATGCTTTGCGCCTGGTTTGTGTTGTGTTCGCTCTGCATAGCTATAAACAGACATTGTGCAACCCTGTCCATGCCTGCTCTCGCCCGGTGTTTTAGGTTTCAGACCGCATGCTTGAAAGTTTTATTAGCTAATTAATTATTGAATGTCGTCAGGACGAGCGCGTTGATGAGAATATTACCGATCGGGAGGCGTGTGTTTATATATAATGTGTATGGCTGAATGCTTCTTCATTATTTCTAAAAAGTCTGCCCAGCTAGAACGTTGAGGGGGTCTGCCTATGTCTTTGCTGCATCGGTCGGGTCTTTCTTTTTTTTTTAAAGCATGCTAATAAGTAATTTCGGCAATGCCTCCAGTTCAGATACTGATCGTATACAATATTTATGCGTATATATCCTTTTTTGTTTGTGTTCGATGGCAAGCCAAGTGACTAATACTGAAAGAAGCGTGTGATTTTTTTGTTTTGTTTCTCACATCAATGTGCACGCTCAATAAATGGTTGTAGGTTATGGAAGGATATTTAAGGAAAACAAAAATAGCTTTTCTCAGATTTTTGGGGCCCTTCAGCAAACTGAAGGTTTGCTATTTCAAGCAAAGGCCTCTCCTGGGCTGTTTCTCAATCGACCAATCAGATATTAGCATTCATGCTTCATCCTACATGAACAAAGAATGTAGTTGCTTAGGCCACAAGCCTCTGGTCACCACGTCCTCATTCCTGCATAGCAATGAAGACCAGTCTTAACCCCCCACCACCACCACCCCTCCTTGTTAACCATTTTTAGCTCCGTTCCCATTGATTGGACATCGAGCGGTGCTTTGTCAAGGCAAGCGAGCGAGAGCTTGGCTTACTTGCATGTCAGAGGAGGGAAAAGGAACGGTCTGCCTCGTGCACCAACCGGTCTCATGCTTGCTTCAGTGCTGCACCTTCAGCTAAATGCTGGTTTCTATGTGAAGAATGCTATTTTGTACCTCGGCACCCTTCTTTTTCACAGAAACCCACTTTTTAGCAAGGCCTGCCGCGCGTTGCGCTATGAAGTTTTTCTCTGTTTATTCCTATTCCTATTCTTATTAAGTGTTAAAGCATTTTTATCAGTTGCAGTAGACGTGTTTCACTCTCCATGTTTTATCCCCGCGGATTTGTGGAAACATTGCATAATCTCCAGCTGCATCGGTAGAATTCTCTCTGCTCTATATCTGCCGTCCAGATTTTTATATGACAAGGGACTGTTGGCTTGAAGGGCCGTTTTTTATTGTCAGAAGCCCCACCGGTCAGCTTTTCCCTTATGTTTTATAATTGCCGATAAAAAAATAAATAAAAGTGGGGTGTTGGTTAGCACAGGGAAGCGCAGATCCTGAGAAGTGAGGCCTACCGCGGCTTTGTGCGATGGAATGGCAAAGGAAGGATGTTCATTCAGAAGTCCGGGGCTATTCATTCCTATCTGGGAGCTAGCAGGCGGCTTTAAGAAGCCATAGAGAAGGTTTCCATTGACGACAGTAACAAAAGGCTCAGAAAAGAAGTGCTCTGGCTTATTGGCTGTCTCGGTCCTGGAATTCGTCCTGCCCCATTCGGATGATGGGGTGATTAGCCCCCTTGATTAGATTGTAAGCCCTCACGGGCAGGGCCCTCCCTTCCATCTTGTCTTGAATTGTATTGTGATTGTAATGTCTTCCTTATATTGTAAAGCGCTGCGCTATATAAATCCTGTATAATAATGATGATAATTTGGTTATTCTACAACATTGGTTGTAACTAGGTGAACCGATCACTTGCTCTTCCCCGTGTTCTGCTGAGTTTGGAGAGTAGCTGGAAGTGTTATTTATTGGGAGGCTATTTTTGGGCATCGGTAACCACAGTAAGAGTTGTTTGCGGCTCCCAGACACTGATCACCTAGGCTTCCTTTTCCTTCCTGTACTATAAAATACATTTTGTTGTAGGATAAACTGTTAAACACTTGAGCTCTTTTTAATATAACGAGTGATATCGATCAGCTTTGTGTTTTTATAATCTGACTTTCTCTCTCTTTTTTTTTTTTGCTGTGCTTTGAGAGCTGTCATTCCAGGCCAATGTAAACATTGCTTTGTTTACTTTCAGCCTGTCTACATCTGTACTGTAACTGCAGGCACCAACAGGGAACTAGGAAGGCACCATGCAATCCAGCACTTTTTTTAAAATATATCTAGCGATATCAAGCTACTTTGTGTACAGAACGTTAGACTTCTCTTTTTTTTTTCTCTCATTGCTTTGAGAGGTGTCATCCCAGACATTGCTTTGTTTACTTTCAGCTTGTCTATCTGCGCTGTAACTGCAGACACCAACTGACAACCAGGATGGCATGCGTTCCAGCTATCCGTTTGCTACAGAGCTTGTTCACACTGATGTGTTATAATATTGTATTAAAACGCATCACACTGCTGTGTGTTGCGCTGCCATGCATTTTGAATTTTGACAAGTTTTTTTGCATGCTGGCTGGTGAGTGTGCTGGGAAACTTTTTTGCTGTTGAATGGCAGCCTAACACGTTACTGCAACAGGGCACAATGCACCTGCAATACAACACGCATGCCATGTTTTGTGATGTGCTGTTAGGTTAGTTTTTATGGTTTGTTAATGTGCGGTGCTAGCCCATTAAAACGCATGTTTTAATGTATAATGCACTGCAGGAACGCATGTACGTTTAATGTGGCACATTGTGTTATTGGGCCTCCATGTCTTCCCTGCCTAGCACCATAAATAACGTCTGTGTTGCATTGTACTCTCACATTCATTGGCAAACTGTCGAAAGCAAGTGACCCCTGAAAAGGGTCAGTGTAGAAAGCACCTGTCTGCAGACCAGGACTGAGAGTAAGAAAGGCATCGGCCAACCTTTTAAGATGTTTTCTGGTTTCCAACTGGCTTTCTTGAACCAAACATTTATCTCATCCTTTTGAAAACCGAGTGCGTTGCAGCATATAAAAATGTAGAGTTTGTAGCAGTGAGGACGGGTATACAGTTCTGCAGTTAGCGGATGAAGACAAGTTGGATGTAAACAATGCAATGTTTACGCTGGCATGAGCCTATAGTGATCGGTGTGAAAGCACAGAGGAGAGAAGAGGCAGATGTTATATTATCAGATCTTTGCTATCCCGGGGTGTAGTGACACTTTCGGAACATGAGAATGTTCTCATTTCTTTTGTGGCTGGGCATTGACCTCTCATTCCAAATGAATGGACTTCCTTTTATGCAATTCTCTTTCCCAGTCCTCAGCATTGTTCCTAATTCACCTATATTCACAGATACATTTGTCAAAAATAAACAATATTATCATGTATTATTAAAGGAGAACTATGAGGTGAGTCAAAATCACTCAGCCTCATAGTTCGAGCCGACGTGCGACAATGAGACTGTCGCAGGTCGGCTCAATAGATCGGGAAGTGAGCGAACACATACCGGCGCTCGCTCACTTCTCGATCATCTCCCTGTACAGACGTGACTGTCACTCATGTCTCCCTGCAGGGATTCCCCGCTCCGAACCTCCAGCGCTGACTGGGGAGGGGGCGGGTACAGCTGGCTCTGCCGCTAGATAGGCAGAGCCAGCTGTCAATCACACAGCTGGGTGGATCCAGACAGTAATGTCGGGATCCGTCCCGGCTGCAGCGGTCTCCAGTATACTGCAAGCTGTAGCTCGTGGTATACTGAGCTTTGGGTCACGGGAGGATGCTGGTTTGTGTCCTCCCGTGACTATGGGGAAAAATCACTGACCCCATACTTCTCCTTTTAATAATGTTATTATTATTATTCAGATATATTTAAGACAGTGGAGGAAAAATGAAAGGGTAACTCCATTCACAATGGACAGTCCAGTTGTGTGTAAAATGTGTTGAATCCACTTCAGTAATGTCTTCAAGAGATTTTTCTGTAGTATTTTGTCCCATTGCAATTCCACAAGGACATAATGAAGTTGTTGTTACCTTCTCATGGCTGGATGTCTCCTTCTTCTTTTTTTATTTTTATTTTTTTAATCCAGAAACCTCACGGAATGAAAACCTTTTGTGGGCGGAGCGGTTCTTTAATGTAGAACTCTGGAGCCAGCAGGACCAGGGAGCATGCACAAAGGTGTCGGCATCGGATTTCTAGTTCGCATTGCCCTCTCTGTCCTCCTGGGATTTATCAATAATGGATTAGCACCCGTATGTGGTACAAAGTTACCAGGCAGCAGATAGGCATGAAAGTCAAGTCTTCCTCCCCCAATACATCTGCAGGCAGTCCGACTTGTTTATATCTAACCTGTATGCAGATTGCGTCTAGACAAGGGTAGTCAACCTCTGCACTCCAGCTACAAATCCCATCATGCCTGTGGGACTTGTAGTTTTGCTGGAGTGATATGGCTGTCTACTATCTACACCAGGGGGAGAACATGAGAAACTGGGCTGTTGTGGAGCGGCTGAACTTGACTCTGCTCAGTATTTATATGATTTTGATTATCTGCTACTGTGAAGAATACATGTTCAATTACTTCTTGGCTGCACTACTTTTTTTTTTAACTGCATCGGATGGTATTGTGGTACCGCACATAGAGGCACAGAGGCATTGTGGCTGGGAGGTGCGCTTGGGGTGCCATGCAGATGACTGGCAACGCACCTGCTGCACTGTAATGCTCGGTAGATATGTTGTACGGTTCCGTGTGATTAACACATGGCGTAGGCATGACCAGGCCCTGGTTGAAGCCTTATTGTCCCCACATATACGGCACATAACTAATTTTCTTTTCTCTTCTGTTCATTGAAAGACACAGCGAAGATCTTGATTTCTGTACCATTGGGTTATGCCGCCACTTGCAGGAGTAGGACGCTAGGCACGAAAAAAAAAAAGGTTTTTTTTGTTTTGTGATAGGCCAGAGGCATGAGCCCGGGAGGTGAAGCTGCAGAAGAGGATGGAAAAAGATGCTCTTTCACCCTCCTGTATTGCTGGGAGCGGGAACACATTTGACGTCACAGGTTGGATGCTAGGACCACTGGGTGGTCCTAGCAACCAATGACCGCAGAGGAGGAGGACCCCTGACGTTATTGGTTGCTTGGACTCTAGCAGTCCTGGCAACCAACGACTGAAGAGGACTGCGGTCCGCACACAGATTGATTGCCGACCTGCGCTATGGCTTGCACTGGATGCACTGACCTTGGAGGCCGGCGCATTCACGGTCAGCCAGCCACAATGGAGCATGGTCGGCGATCGGTCCGTGGCTGGACATGAACAAAGGGCCAGATACGACCCGAGGGCTGTAAAATGCCCAGGTCTGATGTAGCCTGTTTATTTCCTCTTAGAATCGGTTTTATTATAATTCCCATATTTACACACTTTCTTAGGAGTATTGCAGAGGATTGTATTTGATCCCAACATTTGCTGTGTGCGGCGACCTGTGTGCATCCAACCTGTGACGTGTCTACTTTCCTGCAGAGCGCAATTACTGCTCTTGTTTGGCTCACCTTGGCCACGGCACAGCTTTTCAGAGCATGCTTGGCACATTCTACCCAACGGTGCCGAACTTCAGCTTTATCTGCCGGTTGGTTCCCTTTTGAGTCACATCAAGATATACGTTGGTCCTCGGCACATTCTGCTACTTTCTGTGGTTTTGATTCAAGGTTTGTTATAGTAAAAACGTAGAATTTTTAACCACACCGGCCACGTCACACGTTCCACGCTAGTATTTCCATTCGGTTGTTTCATAAACATTTTATAATTCCTGTTCACTAAACTCTTAATCATTGATTTATATCCTCCCATTTATATTTTGCTCGCCGTTAGGTTGTGCGTTGTATTAAATGGCTGTTCATTTTTGGTAATAGAAAGTCTCCTCGCTGTAGTCTGCAGTCACACCTGAGCAGAGCGTATTTCTACTGGGTTTTTTTTTTTGTGCAAGCGGTTTTACGCATGTATCAGGCTTCTGGGTTTTTTGGCCAGTGGAAATCTGTTCTAGAATCTGCCTTTAGCAAAAAAAAAAATAATGGCCGCTGTGAGAAGTAGGGAGTACTCGCCCAAATGCTCTGATGCCTAGCCCGATACTTCCGGTATCGGGAAACCGGGCAGCGCGTCATTACATGCTACTGCCACGTCACCTCATGACGAGGGAGCATGGAGGCGGCTTCCTGACAGAAAAAAAATGCTACATGCACTATTTTTTTTTCTGATTGCCCCAGAACGCAGTGAGCCGGTCAGGATGCGATCCAGAGCGTTCCAGACCCGATATAGACCGTGATGCACTGGGGCTGGTGTGAACTAGCCCAGATATTTGACATACTCACGATGTTTTAATTCATAAGATTATTTTTTTGAAAGGGCATTATTAAAATTGAAAAATAAACTGTGTGTGTATATGTATATGTATGTATGTATATGTATGTATATATATATGTATATGTATGTATGTATATGTATGTATATATATATATATATGTATGTAT
>NW_017307222.1:61297-67457 GCF_000935625.1 Nanorana parkeri
CGCTGCGAGGTCCTGCCCAGGGTCAGCAAATGTTTACATCATGCAGCATCCCAGTATCTGGATAGAGCTGCCCCGCGTGTCAAGCATAGTGCAGATTTATATTATTCCCCATGCCAGACCACCTCGTCTGGCTTCCTTAAGAATAATCCCGTTGTTTAGGATGTTTTAACTAAATAAAATTAAATAAAATCGCTCTGTTATTCACTGAGACGGAGTGCAGGAACCCATAGCAACGTCTGAAATTGTATTTCCCTGAAATCTGAAAAAAAAGTTATAAACTGCCTCAGACTGAGGGCTTTACACATCTGCTTTGTTTGGATGCTTTTGCAGGATCCAGACGTTGTTACGTCAGACAATTCATACATTTGGTACGGCTGTCAGACTGTTTACTGTTTCGCAGAATGCTGCATGAAATGTATGTTTAAAGCTAAATAAGGCAATAAAACTTGAGTGGTGTCAGATATGTGTATTAAAAAACTTCTAACCACATGTAAAACTGCTCCGTTTAGTAGACATTCATCTGAAAACTCACTGATGTCCTCTTCCTCGTCTGTGGCTGGGCACCAGGAGGAGGTATCAGAGGTGAGTACGTCACACCCGCTCTCTGTGTGGTGCCTCTATGAGATAAAAAAAACTAAGATGCCCTGGACTGGCCAGTACAGCAAATGGCCACTTGGTTATGTCCCCGCTCACTGACAATTAAAGGCACTCCGGGTAAACAAAAAAACGAAGGCTCCATTCACACAGGAGCGGTTGTCCGTGGGTGTTCGGCCTTATGAATACGCCTGGAACCGCTATAAACAATGCACTTTAATGTGCATTGTTCAAACTTTTGCAAAACCAAAAACAAGTGCGTTTTTCGGGTCCGGTGCCGGATTGCCGCACGGTCAGGAGTTGCATAGGTGTGCACCGATTGCGCTATTTTCTAATGGCACCCCAGTCGCGTCGGGCGGATTGCGCGGTTTCCTGCTGCGATTCCGCCTGTCCTTTCGAACATGGTCGCGGCTGAAACAGCTGCACGTTGTGTATCGCAAAAAAAGCGACGTACCTTTTTTCTGCGATTGCCGCATGGATGTAGAACAGTAGAAAGGCATCATGGCACACTCACAAACCAGCTTGTAAAACAACTTGTCTCACCACTAAGGACAATGACAGAGGTTTGGATACACGTCTTCTGCAAAGGATGTGTAAGCCGCACTGCCGCGCCAAGGCACCTCTTATAGTGCGGTCCTAACTCTAAACTATGAGAGTCTCCATCTTGGAGCACATGGGGGCAGAAGATATCAAATTGGGTGCAGGCCTGTCAGGAGGACGCCCCACCTTTTTGCTTTGCCGCATGGATGTCACCCCATTGAAATCAATGGGGCCTCGCGGCAATCACGGCCTGCATTGTGCAGGACCGCGCGTTCCCGGATCGCTTAGGTATGCACTGGGTCTTATGGCGGTTTCCGCACGTTCGTGGCTATAGTTATAGCTGCAAATGAGCGGAATCCATACAGATGAAAGATTTTAGCGTTTTCATGGCGTGCGGTCTTTTGCACGGAAAACATAGTTTGAAACGCAAACGCTATATGTGAATGGAGCCTCAGGCCCCTTTCACACGGGATGATCGGGGGGGATCTGCAATGATTCCCTTCTGATCAGAGCAGTACGGAGCGGTGACATCTGTGTTCGGACAATTTTATACCTCCCCCTTGCCATGGAGGAAAGAACTGAAACGGTCAGGCCCCATGACAGTCAATGGTGAATGTGATGTAAGCGGACATGTGTCCATTTACATCAGATATCCCCTAATCCAGCGAAACAGAATGCTGTTCTAAATGGACTCCCGTCCATTTAGAGTCTGGCAACCCATAGACTTACATTGGGCATCCGATCAGGTCCGTCTGAATAACTGTCCGGCCGACCTGATCGGACCACCAGTCTGAAAGGGGCCTTTCTGCAAGTCGCATTGTCTCCCTATGCAAATTTATATACATTTCAATTTTTAAATGTTTGTCCTCCCAAAACTGAGATTTTAGAATCGAATGGAATGTGCTTAAACAACTCGCCATCTAATGTCTCGGGTCTTTGTTGGTGAGATTTACCTTTTTATTTCACCCTAGGGATCTTCAAGACTGGGAATACTGCAGGGAGGCGTCCTCTCTACGGTACGCAGCAGATGACCCGTCTCAACCTGAAAGTGGCATTTTCTCAATGGGTTGTTAATTGGATAAATGATGTGCTTAGGGGTGGGCACGTTAATATTGAGTTCAGGAGCCAGTCTTTCCTATACAGGAGCCAGCGAGGTCTTTTCCTGGAGTTGGCTCAGTGGACAACAACTAGGGAAAACTTCAAACGTTTGGCGCCTGCTGTGATGTTTAACCACTTCAAGACCAGGTGTTTAGACCCCCTTCCTGGCCAGGCCATTTTTCAGTATTCAGCGCTGCGATACTTTGACTGACGTTTATTCCATCATGCAACGCTGTACTGAAATGAATTTTATACCCTTTTTTAGGGACAGATGGAGCTTTATTTTGGTGGTATTAATATTGTAAACATGACCATAAGGAGATGAAGCCATTAATCCAAGATCGCAGCACACAGGGTCACGGCGATTATCCCGTCCTGTTTGCTTTCTGACCTTCGTGTAATCACAAAGCTCTGAGCAGAGTTGAGCTAGATGGCGACAAGGTAATGTCAGCCATAGAATCTAAGTAGGCCCAGGAAACGTATAAAGCTTAGGGGCTCAGCAAAGCTGAATGTGATATGAGGGGAATGTTTTCCTCTAGGCCCCATTCACACTTGAGCTGATTCAATTTGTTTTTGTTTTTTGCATTTTGGCACACATTTCAGGCTTGAGTTTTTTTTTTTTTTCCTTTAATTTTAGCCAATGTAAATATGGTTATTAGGCAAGACCATGAAAAGTGTGTTGCATGCATTTTTCTTGTCAGACCCCTTTCACACTGATCGGTTTGACGCATGATTTCCGCTACAAAATCGCGCATATTTCAGCGCAATGTCGCTCAAGGTAGCTTGTCCAATGCATTTCAATGGAGCTGTTCACATGTCACAGCTCAATGTCGCCTGTACCTCGTCGCTCAAGCTTGTAGCTCGAACATGACCTATTTTTTTGCGGATGTTGCGCGTTTTTGCCCGAGTAGACTCAATGGTGTCTAATGTTTCGCATTAATAGCGATATTGCACGACCTTGTCACGCAATATCGCACTACAGAAGGGTCACTTTTGCACAGCAATATGGAAGGCATGAATGATGTCACATCAAGACCACTGTTTGGTTACAGCCCAATGTAGCAGCGGCGAAGTCCCTCCCAAAAGTCTCGCTACGTAGTGCGACAAAATGTGCACTGTAGCGCAATGACGTTCAGCTTGAAATTGTGCAGAGAAACGTGCGATTGTCCATGTCCCTCAGTGTGAATGGGGGTCTTAAAGATCTCACCAGCACATCATATTGAAGTGAAGTACACGTATGTTTATTGACACTTCATGTCAAAACAAAAAGGAGCGTTTTGGGGCCACACAGGGTCCCCTTCATCAGGTTAGACCTAACAGACATGCATTTTTCTGACCCTCTTCTTATTGAGGCCAAAATGCGCAACTCTGCCCCTATAAAAGCTCGTGTACTATGCTCAGGCGTGAACGGGTACCATTGAATATAATGGAAATCCTAGAGTGAAATGTTGAAGAGCTTTTGGTGTCGCTGCAGATCACTCGGGTGTGAACGGGGCTGGCAACTCTGTCCATCATAGATCTGTAAGCTTCCGGGTAAACCTCTGATATCACATGAGGATACAGGATAAGGTTATTGGCTTCCATCCGGTAATCGTTTCTAGTGTTTGTGTGACTGTCATAGGGATGTTAGATTGCAAGCTTCTCGGGGAGCTGTTGCCGCTGGTTGTGTATTCATCAAATCCCTATAGAGAGGGGTGGGGCAAACTCCGCCCCTCCAGTTGTGGTACAACTACAAGTCCCGTGGGGCATTGCAAGACTCTGCCAGCCACAGGCCTGACTCCCAGAGGCCGATACATGGTGGGGTTTGTAGTTTGACCATTATACAAATACATTATATATTTATACAAATGTCATTCTGTAGTTGCTGTATTCATCAATGAGCATGTTGTAAAGGAGCCGGACTTGCTGCAGCTTGCACTGCCGCTTAAGTTCAAGCCGGTGAGTGAAGACGTAATTTTATAGACTTCTGGCATCTAGCACTGTAACCTTACAGGTCACCGCATGAAATGTTGTAAAACATTTTACAGTGGACTTTAGGGCTGCAACAACTAATCGACATAATCGATTATAATCGATTATTGAAAAAGTTGTCAACTATTTCAATCATCGATTATTCGGCTTCCGATTGGTTGAGTAAGGGCAGCCGCCTTGGGGTTCTGGTAGGCTTTGTTTGGATTTTAAGTTCTTCAGCAGATCCGTATTCGAGGCCTCTGTATGGCTAGTCTATATAGCACCATGAACAAAGATGTTTGTTTTCAGCTGAAGCTCACCCGTGCAGTGTTTGTCAGCAACTGATTCCTAGCTAAGGGACATCAGAAGGTACAGAGAGTGATGACTGAGACTCCTCTTCCTCAATGTGCCCCCTGCTATAGACATAACTGCATGCAGCTCATGTACGTTGACATCAGGACCGGCCTAGCTCTGTGATTCGAATCTTGAGCAGACTCTGTGGTGGGAGCTGGGAACTTGTGTAGACTTTCCATTGTTGTCAGTGATGGGATATTATTCTGGGGCTCCTTCAAGCCCATTTAAACCTTTTGCGGAGGTATTTAAAAAAAAAAGAAAATGACCAGCAATGTATACAGAGTCTGCATGAATAAAGCGTATGCAGTTGCTGTATACGAACAAAAAAACGTACTTTTTTTTTGTTGGCTGTCTTCTTCATCTCCTCATGGCTCTTTTTTAAAAAGGCTGCCTCTGTGCTCTGCAGGTTGGCTGTGCACAGTGGGAACTACAATGTAGGTCATTGAAAACTACTAGAGATGCACCAATACCATTTTTTTCTAGACCGACTATGAGTACCAATACCTTTCCTCAAGTACTCCCCAATACTTTTTTTTTTTCGGTCATGTTTTTTCTAAAACGATAGACTAATGATTTTAGAACAGTTGTTGCACACCAGGGCCCAGTTGCAGCAATGCTGAATAATAGTATATGAATTTGCTACATACTCTTTGCTGGCGCCCAGCACTAGGGTGCGGGCCTGATGTTTCGGATGGAGGGGGAGATGTGCTGGAGAGACTTGCGGGCTGGCTAAAACGCTGTAAGCAGGTGCCTGCATGGTTCTCAAGAAGGCTGCCGCAAGGTCCCCGGCAAGCGCAGGATCTAAGGCAGCCGCTTCAGTTTGAATGGTTAAAGCGCCAATATTGTTTTTTGGCACCAAAGCATTTTAACAGGTACTTGTAGAAGTGCACAGTATTTGCAGTGATATGGATACTGGTATTGGTCCATCCCTAAAAACCACATTTCCCAAATGGGAATTTCTAGGCTCGGGCCCACTGTAAAGTCCATAAAAATATGTTAAGCCAGCAATGTGAGTCATGAGGCTGTGCGCACGCACGCAGACGTACATTATCACTGCGACTCTACATTACCATGCTAATCACTTACAAAAGTGGAAATGGGCTTTCAAGAGGAAACCTGGTCTGTAAATATAACGAGCTGCCGGTATGCGTTGAAGGGAAGTGGTGCGGGGCGCGGATTTCAGCGAATTACACCCTTTTTACTTTTTTTTTTCTTTCCTCTTGAACTTTATTGAAATGTCACAACGTGACATTCCATTCAGTTCTGTTCACCCCGGCAGGTTGTGACGTCGTGTACAGTGTTGCAACACTCTGCAGAGATTATAAAGTACTGCATGTGGTACTTTTTAAGTACACAGCTATGCAATGCGGTGGTATGAACTGACCTAGTAAACAAGGCAGTTTTGTCTTGTTTATGAGTTAGGACCAACCCAGGCCAACAAATTTGATGTGAGCGGGGCCCTAAATCGTATCTTGGCTTCAGAAACATATGTAATATGTTGCAGCTTACCAGTCCTAAGATATGGTGGCTGCATTAGTTTTCTTTTGAAGTTTTTTTTATATTACCCCGGTGGCCTTGCGAAAAATCCCACTACCTGTCCCTGAGTGGCTACCCCTATTTTTTT
>NW_017307222.1:67472-81601 GCF_000935625.1 Nanorana parkeri
TTTTTTTTTTTTTTTTTACTGCATCAATGAAGAGAGCTACAGTTGTCACCCAGGCTGTGTTTTAAACACGCCTGCTGGTGCTGAGGTTTGCCTGTAGCCTTGCTAGTTTCTTCACACCCCCAATGGTTTAGGTCAGGTTCTCTTTCCCCCTCCCCTATTTTGGGGGGGTAGACTCCCCAGGTTTTCTTTTTTGTCTGATCCCCTCTTGTGGGGTAGCATCCTTGTGGTGCGGTGGCGGGACTGTCTGGGGAATACATGCGGCCGGGGGGTGGGCGCTTCTGTGTTCCTAGCCTCATTGCGTCACTTCCGGTGACCGCATTTCTGGCAGGATCAACGGGTATTTTCTGTACTCGCTGAAAATGTTCACCCAACGCATATGTAAAGCCATTTTTTGGAGCAACCCCTGTCATGTTCTACATGCTCTGTGTTCCTGGGGAGATTCATCCTCTCCATTTGTCTTGATGACCATTGCCTCTGGTATACAGAGTGATAGAAAATCCAACAATGTAGAGTTGTGTCACAGGAACAGGAAGTGAGGGTAAGTCTTTTTCAGTGGGAACACTTGTTCCAGTAACCGCTGCCTTAAGAGTATAGCTGCCATTTTTTTATTTGCCCGGAGCTTCATTTTAACCCCTTCGTGACTGACGACGTACAGTGTACGTCGCCAGCATACGTATTCGTGTTTCAGGGGGACTTTCCCATCAGATGGTTTCTCCAGCCATAGGTGGTGCCTTTTTGTTTACGTGTTCTCGGTCATTCGGAGATTTCAGATGTAATCCGTTATTCACAGAAAGGGATGAGAACCCAAAGTGGTGGAACCTGAAAGTCTGTAAATATTTATCGTCTGCACCGAATATCTGAACAGTTTGTGTCCAGGGCGGCCGGATAATGCGCAATTTCCCCTTTTTGTGCACTTTGCAGCGTTGGGGTAGCAGCGGAACCTTTTGTCTGCGTTCTCTATACAAGGACTTCCACTTCCTGTTTGATAACACGTTGCATGTCCCTTTAAAGTTTTGCTGCTGGTTTCCCCTTTGGTATATTTCCCTTCACTTGAATTTTAATTTGAATGCTCATTGCAAATTGTTAGTCAGATCATTTTGACCTTGCCGGCCATTGCTTTTCAGATGAAATCCTCGTAAATAAGAAAAAATGGCTTTCAAACCTGAAATATCACCCGGCTGCAGAGCTCATTGACAAAAAGGGTAAAGGCTGGTATGTCGGCTATCTAACTTGCTGCCATGCCGGCGGTCACGTTCTCTTCACAGGCCTGTTGTGCAAGCTCCTTAGTTCAATCGGCAAAGGTTTACCCCTCCCCCGTTCTGCACATTTACTGCAGGCAGGGATAGATCCTGAGGGCTAGTACTAGATGCACGTGTGTATGTGCATATGTCCGGTCCCATCGCCCCTGCAAATGTATAATTAAAAAAATGTCAGTGCCAGATGTATTGTGTCCGGGCCCATTCCCCCTTTAAATGTATGTACAAGATATAAAGTCCAGGTCACTCCCCCTGCAGATGTATAATGTCTGCACCCGTTGCAGCCTCAAATGTATAACGTCTGGGCCCGCTCCCCCTGCAAATATATAATATCATGTCCGGGCCCGCTCCCCCTGCAAATATATAATATCGTGTCCTGGCCCGCTCCCCCTGCAAATTTATAATGTCATGGCCCGCTCCCCCTGCAAATATATAATATAGTGTCCTGGCCCACTCCCCCTGCAAATATATAATATCGTGTCCTGGCCCACTCCCCCTGCAAATTTATAATATCGTGTCCGGGCCCACTCCCCCCTGCAAATATATAATATAATGTCAGAGTCCATTCCAAAAATCGCCCTCTAATATTATATCCAAAATCTACCTGGGGAACCGCATTGGATGTTATGCGTTCCTTCCCCTCGTCTTCCACCTCACCGGGCCTGACATCGCTTCACATTCTTCACAACCGAAGACTCTCCGGTGCATTGTGCAGATTTGATCTGCTCTGTATTCCCTAGAATGTCGGTGGATGGAGTGTGACGTCCCCCTCGCCTGGTGGGTGGGGGACTATATATCGGGTATATTTTGGAGATACTATCAGCAGTCTGTTTTTACAGGGGGGTCGGACATAATAAGAGTTTTACTGCAAGGTCCATTTTAAGGAGGATTAGGTTTCCCTCCTAAAATCCCTTCTTAGACGTTGTCACCAACAGGTGTCCCCATTGGAAGATGTCCCAGGTTTCATGTTCTGTGACGGCTGTAAATTGTTGCAGTCACCAGAGCAAATAATGGTACATTTCCCCAGCGGGGATACATACTGCATTAAAACCTGACAGGTAAACCTTTTAAATGTGTTCATATGACCCACGATGGGGGATGGATGGGTCCGATGTGATAGCGTGGCTGCCGGGAGCAAAGAGAGAAAGCCCTGTGTATGGGACCGATACATGTCCTGTCCCCATGTGACTGTGCTGGGTGCCAAGGCAGCCAATCCGAAAGCACCAGTGCTGTTAAATGGAAGTAAGCAGAGCGTGTTACATACTCCTCAAAGTACTGGGTGGTATTTATCGCTGCCAGTGGCCGGAATGGCATGTGGACAAAGAGAAGATGGGTTTGTGCACTTGGAGAGGGCAGCATTTAAAGTGGAACTACACCTTCCTATCCTTTATGGCACAGGTGGGCAACTCTGGCCCTCCAGCTGTTGTCCCGTGTCACATTGCAAGACTGACATTTGCAGGCATGACTCCCAGAGGCATGTTGGGATTTGGAAGACCCGAGTCGCCCACCCCTGCTTTTGCAGCCAAGGACGGTGCCATCTTGGCCTGTATTTGTATTGCAGTTGCCATGGTGCTGCACATGTGATCAGCTATGATACCAGCCAATTTAAGGGCTTATAAGTTCAGTTGAGAGCACACTGGCAACCTTGACTGTTGGCATGCTTCAAAAGTAACTGTTTTGGGAGACATTCATTCAACCGATTGCATAAACATTAGGCAGGGGAACACATTTTTGCTTTAAGGGAAAGTTCACACCAGCCCCAGTGCGTTCTGTCCGGAATGCACTGAATCGCCTCCCTGCCAGCTCACATTGTTATGGGGGAGAGAGGGCGTGGCGTTGCATTAAAGTAAAGTTCACCGCAGCCCGCACCGGAACGCGTTGCACATCAACGCCTGCGCTCTGGCTCGGTGTGGTCAGAAAAAATAGTGCATTCAACATTGGGCTCGAACACACTGGGGCTGGTGTGAACTAGCCCTCGGTTGCTCCATTGAATTGACGCAAACAGATGCAGGCACGGTTTTACCTGAATGTACTGGTTCTAGTCCTGCAGATACATGCCAATCATCCACATTTGCTGTTTAATTCTTCTCAGGACCGTAGGCATAAGTCAGCTCAGTGGTCTAGGGCTGAAACAACTAATCGATTATGAGAATAGTTGGCAACTATTCTCATTCTCGATTAGTGGGGGGAGATTTTTTTTTTAATGCAACCAATCGATTAATCAAAAACAATAATCGGGCAACTAATCGATTATGAAAATAATCGTTAGCTGCAGCCCTACAATGGGCAACAATTTCAAGCTTATAAGATGTCTCACTTCCTGCCAGACTCTAAATGTGGCACCGGGCATGAGGTATATTGGCAATGGCACGGACACAGACTACCAGTACCCTCTTCTTCCCAACCCTTTGTTGTTGAAGCTATAGCATGCATGCCCCCTGTGCTGTTTGTTGCCTGAGGCTGTCAGATCACGCGTGCAAGTCCAACGCCCCTCTGGGTTTATAACCGAGGTTGCTCAGCCTGGGCGTGTTGCAAAGGTCACAGTGCTCAGACGGGCATTCTTCTGCCAAACGGTCCATATAAGACATCCGCCATCTTGTGTCTGAGGGTATCTTTAGAAATTACCGTTCGGCTTTGTTTACATCCTACCGGCGCATTCTTGGTTCTAGGTCTGGAATGGGTTCGATCCGTAGAAAGTCATTGTCTCGTTGGTCAGGGTGATGACGGCTGGGTGTCAAAATCTTTCCACCTCTGTTGCTTTGTTCCCCCCCCCCTCCTCTCAAGCCGATGCCTGCCTTGTCTACACACATTTGTATCAGGCAGCGGCCGTGTTTTCTGCCAGCACAGAAATGAACCAGCGGGCGCTGGGAACAATGGGATTGTTTACACACAATGCTTATCACAGGGCCTCGTGTACCCGTGGGGATTAGCGGGCTGTATATAGCGCTGTGTGTGACAACGCTGGAAAATTACATCTCCCTCGCTCTCCATTCAGCAGAGACAAACTCGTTATTTATAACTGGAGATGTTTTCACTCCTCCATAAGCCGCATCGGCTTCATGTCTTCTGGATGAGTGGAAATTTCCAGATGTGGCTTCCGGGGCCCGCAGTGTTAACTCCGCAGGAGATGCTGTCACATCACAGCAAGTGCGTTCTGCTGCAATATTAATATGCCGTGTCGCTCGTTTTATTAAAATTAAAAAAATGGTTCTAGGGGTAACAGCCAATCGGTGGTGAGCTTACAGCTTTTATCCTCCCGAGAATAAAATGGTGACTGAAATCGAGTAATTATGGGCAACCCCGACCTTCTATTATCACCCTTCCTCTATAAAGCTCATGAAATACTCTTCTCTGCTGGAGGACTCTGCTCCTTCCTCTATAACTCTCCTCTCCTGAAATATACTCTGCTGGAGGACTCTGCTCCTTCCTCTATAACTCTCCTCTCCTGAAATACTCTGCTCTGCTGGAGGACTCTGCTCCTTCCTCTATAACTCTCCTCTCCTGGAATACTCTGCTCTGCTGGAGGTCTCTGCTCCTTCCTCTATAACTCTCCTCTCCTGAAATACTCTGCTCTGCTGGAGGACTCTGCTCCTTCCTCCATAACTCTCCTCTCCTGAAAGACTCTGCTCTGCTGGAGGACTCTGCTCCTTCCTCTATGACTCTCCTCTCCTGATATACTCTGCTCTGCTGGAGGACTCTGCGCCTTCCTCTATAACTCTCCTCTCCTGAAAGACTCTGCTCTGCTGGAGGACTCTGCTCCTTTCTCTATAACTCTCCTCTCCTGAAAGACTCTGCTCTGCTGGAGGACTCTGCTCCTTCCTCTATAACTCTCCTCTCCTGAAATATACTCTGCACTGCTGGAGGACTCTGCTCCTTCCTCTATAACTCTCCTCTCCTGAAATATACTCTGCACTGCTGGAGGACTCTGCTCCTTTCTCTATAACTCTCCTCTCCTGCAATACTCTGCTCTGCTGGAGGACTCTGCTCCTTCCTCTATAACTCTCCTCTCCTGAAATACTCTGCTCTGCTGGAGGACTCTGCTCCTTCCTCTATAACGCTCCTCTCCTGCAATACTCTGCTCTGCTGGAGGACTCTGCTCCTTCCTCTATAACTCTCCTCTCCTGAAATGCTCTGCGCTATTTTTGGTTGTTGCTGCCACTGTTGCATTGTCTTCCTCCTCTCACGGGTTCACGGAGTTGAGAAAAAAGAACCCTGACCTTTCCATTCATTCCAGGTCCTGGTATATATATATATTGCAGGCTGTGTTGTAATGAGGCAGTTGTGTAAAGATTACTCAGTGCTGTGCGTACAGTTGTGAACGTTCCTCTTGTTTACTTTCCCCATTGAGAAAATTCCTCCTGGGACTTTTGCTCTCCCTTACCATAGAGAGGAAGTGTTGTACCAGATGAGTAATAGAGTTCAGTAAGTTCCTTGCTTGACTATAAAAATATTGACTTTTGCACTGCACCCGATAAGACTGTTTGGTTTCCCGCAAGTAATGACTCCGGACCGGTCCGCACCTTCACTGGTTGTCTGCTTCTGTTTATTACTTGGAAGCAGATTCTGCTGTTATTGAGATAAACATTACACTCTTGTGGTTTGAAGGACCGGCATGGTCTGCCTTTTTCTTAAAGCGACCCTGTCCTAAATCTGGCTGAGCACATTAAACTGAACCTGCACAGGACGAGATTACTTTCAGAGGAAACCACATGTCAGAAAAGGCAAGTGTAGCCAGAAATAGAAGCAGCTGATGTCGTATTCAATCTCAACTTTTACTTTTTAGCTTTCATATTGCTCTCAGTACAAGTTTTCATTAAAAATGGGGTGGCCATTTTGGCTGATAAGAGGAGGCGGGGCTACATTCCACTTGAGGAGGCGGGGCAGCGGCACAGCCTGCAAAATTGTGATTGTGATTCAGCTGCTGAAATCAGTCTTGGAGTGAGGATTTCTGTCCTTTTTTAATCTGATATTTGGGAGATGGAGGCACTTTGGAGGGCTTCCAGGTGGGAGAGGGGCCTGTAGTTCAAAAATCCGGTGGGAGTGGGCCTTAAACTTCCGAACTACAGCCATAATGCACAGCAGAAGGAACACTAGATGTGGCAAATTGTTGTTCCAAGTCACTTCCTGTATATTGTGTATATTTAGCTGGAATTGCTCAATCACTTTTTTTTTTTTTCTGTGTAGGTCAAATAGGAAGCAACGTCGTTCTTTGGGGGTTCCTGTCCGTGCCCCTTGTTGCCGTGTTCTGTGCCGCGTCTGCCTTCAGCAGCAGAACTTGTGTTTACAAGCCAACGGCGTACTGGTCTCGGCCTGCGCGCTTCCTCTGGCGTCAGTTCTGTCTTCTTTTTTTTGGCTGGAGCGATCTTTGTTTCACCCAGTCAAAGCAAAGGGAGTGTTAGAGATGGAGACAGAGCCAGCTTGTTGTGAGACTAGGAATGCTGAGAGATCAGGAACGAGACTCTGCATAGACATTCGGCTGCTTATATCCTCAGTAGCACATCGATGTGCTGGTTAAGGCCATTCTGGGTTGTCTGCGCAGTGCCCTGGGAATTGTAGTATCCAAAGCACGACCGGCAATTTCTATTCCATCTGAAGGTAGTTTGCAAGGCTGTAGAACTTTATAAAGCAATGCAAAAATAGAAGAGAAGCATTCTTAAAAAGGTTCTGGTTTCCAAAGGCAGAAGCTTGTAAGATCCCTCAATAGAGCTGAAGTGCAGTGTATGCATGCAATGCCTTCCCATATTCCTCTATACACCCCCTCCCCAGTTATTTTTCATTCTTTTTTTTTTTCTTCCTGAATTGGTATTTCCAAATGAGCTAATTCCAGCTGTGTTTGCTGACTGCATTGCATTTCCTCATTTTATAAAGAGGAACTTTACCCAAATCTTCATAATGACAACAAACACACCTTTTAGAAATGTTTAGTAATCAGTCTACCAACACCAACTTCTATAATTGCCGGCTTGTATTCTTTGCATTCCTTTTTATTTTTCTTCCCTCAAGTCTTCTCATGGTGGCCATTTTTACTAAAGGCATATTGCTAGCTCTTCGTTTTGCTTCCTGGAACCCTGGCACATGTGACTATGCACATCATCTCGGGGGAGGAAAATGCCTTTCCCTGAGATTTCCCAGCAATGCTCTGCTGATGTAACCTTCCCAGGATGCAACTCTTGGGCACAATTACATAATCTGTGCCAAAGAGGACCAGGGAGTAGAAAAACAACAATTGTAAGTCAAAGAAAATTTTTTAATGAATATAAGATTTCAGAGTTGCATGTTAATGTGATTTTTAGTGAAAGGGGGGTAAAGGTCCGCTTTAGGGCCGGTGCAGACCTGGGCGTTTTTCGGGATGCGTGTCCTGCGAACATGCAATCGTGCACAATTGCACACAGCGATTGCCGCGCGGCCCCATTGATTTCAGTGGGGTTAGATCCGCGCGATTTCAATGGGGTTAGATCCACGCGGCAATCACGGAAAAAGGTACATATACACACACGACGCGTGGCTGCTTTAGGTTGCACGGACGGAATCCCGTGCGATCCACCCGGTGCGACTAGGGTGCCATTAGAAAATAATGGCACAGCCAGCCCGATCGGCGGCGGTGGGCGACTCCGTGATCGCACGGTATTGTGCACGATTGCCACGCGGTCACGCATCGCCCATGTGTGAACATGGCCTCAACTCCTTTGTGTGTCACAGCCATGTCCTGAAGTTGCCAGCTGGTCAATTGCCGCACGGCCAGCTTGTATTGCAGACCTGCGGAAAGAGGGAAGTGTACGTGCAAAATAAAGGACAACACGGGCCAAGTCATTAACCCCTTCACAGCCTGGGCACTTTGATTTCAGTATGGAAAATATGAACTGCAGGAAAGCAAAGTATAGAGTCTGGTTGCAGGTGACGTGTGATGTAAACTATTCGGCATAGTTGTGGTTCCGGGGAAATATTTTCTTCCTGACGAGACCTCGTGTAAGGAGAGTGAGAGAGAGAGAGAGAGAGAGAGTGTCTTGTAACTTCAGATGACTGTACACTGACGTCTCCTCAGAGAGCTCTCCGGAGAAGCCGCAGGCCGACGCTCCAACTTTCTCCTCTTCTAGGAAAAACTTCCCACTTTCATCATGTTCTTGGAATTCGTCTTTTCTTTCCTGGCTCTGGTCGTGCGTGCCGTTTTCACCGATCACATCCTACCGCCTGCGCCGTGTTTTCATTCTGCTTTGTCAGAAATTTTATATTTTACTTTCAATTTTGTGTTTGTAGATATAAAAAGCAGAATTCCCGAGCACGGGTCATCGTCTCGGGATATTTATTTTCGGCTCTATGCAACTGTTCCACTTTTACTGTTACCACTCCATGCACAGAAGAATACAGTGTGCAAGATGCATATCTGCACCATGTGTTTGAATCTGATTGGCTCTCGCTTTTGTACCCTTCTGTTTTGACTGAGCTGTTCTATCCAAGGGAATTATGGGAATTCTCTGCAGAATTGTTAGCAGCCTTGGAACTAGCACCAAGGAAACGAGTCATAACAACCAGTTCCATAGCTGGGTGGTGCCTTGACTTCTATCGTTCTGTCTTCATTAGTCACCTTTTAAAGCTGAACTCTGGGATAAGCAGATATTGTTCTCATACAAGAGCCATGTGTATTCTTCTTGATGAGCTTTGTGTATTCCAGGTCTGTGCAAATCTTGGAGCTTCCTGTAATAAAGACCAGTCACTGCTGCTCTCTCTCCTTGTGCAGGTTGACTGGTCTGGTCTCCGCCCCCTCCTGTAATAAAGGCCATTCACTGCCGCTCTCTCTACTTGTGCAGGGTGACGAGTCTTGTCTCTGCCCCCTGCTGTAATAGACTGGTCACTGCCGCTCTCTACTTGTGCAGGTTGACTGGTCTGGTCTCCGCCCCCTCTTTTTTTTCAGTTTTTTTAGGCAGCCCGTAGACGGTGGAACCTGCTGGGCCCCTCCCACAGCTCTGCTCCCTGCACAGGCTATGACTAGCACAATGATGATGTCACTGCTACTTTTTCAAGGTAGTGTCTGGGTTTGCAAAGGCATTTGGTGCTCCACCAAGTGGATTTATATCCTTTTGCGGCTATTGAGAATATATATAAATAAGGTTTTTTTGCCCGGATTTCAACTTTAAAGCTGCTTGCTTATTCAGTTGACAGTCCGTGACAACTTCTCTTCACCCTGGCAGTGTTCTAGAGTGGCGCACGTGCAGCATTTTCCTTTTTTTCATGGAGGTGATGAAATGTTCCTGATTTGGAAATGTGCGTCCTTGCTTTTGGTGAGACGTTGCCTCCTATTTTTGGGGCCCCAAGTGTGCTGGTTTCTGGGAGCTGTTTCCAGTTTAGTTTTACAGTTGCAACATGCAGTGCGATTGTCAGCTTATGAGACGCTCATAGAAAATAAAATGTGTGTTGGATATGTGTTTTTGTTTTTTGTTTTTTTTTATAAAACTTTTAAGATTGCTCTGTCTGTAGGAAATTTGGGTGGAGACAGAAAAATGTCCCATGTTTCTGCAGAAAGCAGTCTGGCGGAGAGGTTGTTTGGAAGAAGCATGCTTTGTATAAAACATTTGCAGAGCGTGTCTGTACAGCAGATTGTGAATCTTTCCTAATCCAGGGAGTAAGAAGCATTCAGTCTCTGAGCTTAGAGGGAATGGCCGGAGTTAGCATTGCAGCTTTGTATGGGAGGTGAAAGGATCCTCTATAGGAAATGATTACTGTGCTGCAACTGGGAACACGCGTGTTTTGTATTCAAATGTCTGTTTTCTGCGCTACAGTCCATTGGTGTGGCATTACTTGTGAATTCAGACAATCTATTAACCAGAGACCAGTGACAACACCGAGACGCTTCATATTCATGAGAACGCAGCCTATCCCTTCACTAGAGACAAGTGACATCACCGAGACCCTTCATATTCATGAGAACACAGAGACCAGTGACATCACCGAGACCCTTCATATTCATGAGAACGCAGCCTATCCCATCACCAGAGACCAGTGACCTCACCGAGACCCTTCATATTCATGAGAGCACAGCCTATCCGTTGCAAACTTTTTTATTAGGTGGGAGGAGCTTAAGCAGATGGAAATTATAAATTGTCATGATTCGTTCACAAATGTCAGATGTCAGCCCGGTTCTGGCTGTAGAGAGCTGATGGGATGTGTAGCAGAAATTAGGTTTTATTTTTTGAAGGTTCCGTCAGAAGACAACTTGCAATGCTGAGACAAGAAAGTGGCTTGCATGCCAAAATATTTAACATTTTTCATTTCTTTACATTCAAGAAAGTATGTTTTTGATTTTTAAATGATCATTCCAGCAAAATGTTTATCTTTTTCTTTTGCATCTTTATTTTCATTTTCTAAGAACATTGCTGGAGAGCGAGTGTGTGTGTGTTCCTGCTCTGGGCTGTAAACCGTAGCGTCTTTCCTTCCTGCTGCGGCTTCTCGTCCTGTATTGTGGGCAGCCTGCCGCGTCATAAGAGGCCCCTCCCCCTTCTGCCTGCACATGGCCTACTTCTGGGTATGGGTGATGAATACCAGCACACAGAAGGCCGCAGCGCAGGAGCATGTTGTGAGGCAAACCAAAAATAGGCCTCGTGTACAAGAAGGTGGGAGGGGAGCTTTTGGTTTTAGCATGAAGCAAAATACAAGCGTTGAGTATTGGCCGGGGGGGGGGTTTATCAAGACCAAGAGGCCCATCTAGTCCACATTTGTGTATTTTTGTGTTTTTTACATTAACATTTTTTTTTCTTTAGAAAAATCATCCAATCTTTCCATAATTGGCTCATCTATTGCTGGTCTAACTTTAGGCTGCATTTTATGTTCATCTTTTGTAATTGGAAGCCTGTTGAACACCAATATTCCGCACACAGATTGACGATGAACGATGCAATAATATCAGAGCCGTGCTTTCATCTTTCAGGTGACAACAAGAGTCCAGCGGCCATCGAAAGTCGCTCAAGCTCTTGTTTGCAGCTTATGCAAATTTTAATTGCAAATTGATTTAGGCGCCACCTCTGCTTTGCTTCAGGTCGCTTCAGCACAGAGGGAGTTCCTTTCTTTAGGCCAGACTGCTACGTCTGTCCATGGGGGCCATGTTCATGCAGTCACGTATTCTGTTCTCCAGCTTTCTTGACCTTACGACCTTTAGTGCCTGGTATTCCTTTTGTGCTTTTCTGTCAGTGTTTTAGCTGCAGGGTCTCTCCGAAAGCATTGGTTGTAACCATTTCCAATTGAGTAGCTGGGTAGATAACCTCGGCACCCAAGCTGTGGTGAGCCTACAAATCCCATGAGGCATTGCCAGACTGACGTGCACCTTGGCACCCAAGCCGTGGTGAGCCTACAAATCCCATGAGGCATTGCAAGACTCTTGACATGCGCAGACACGACTTCCAGTGGCTTGATTGGATTTGTAGGTTCACCACAGCTGGAATTTCAATTTTGCCTACCCCTGCTCTATAGTGTTCTGCACATGGTGCTCATATACCAGATGTCCTCTCCTCCTCCTTTACCGCTGAAGTAGAGGGTGGTGAGTACCTCAGATGTCTGGAAGCGTTCCTTTCTAGTTTACTGTGAAAGTAAACTACTGTCAAAAAACGCTGAGTTCACAGGTGAATTACATTTATGGGAGCTATTTTACCTGCCAAAGGATGGTTTTTCTGCCCATCCAGTCTTGAGATTTACACAGCTCTCCCACACAGCACAGCTCTGCCTGGCAGGGAACGATGCCTGAAATTTCTCTGCTGCCATGGTCACACTTTCAGGTCTTGTCCCTCCCCACCCTGTGATTGGACAGTAAAAGGAGAAGCAGCAGACTGATGAGGTCATCAGTCGACGTAGATGACGGGATCCGCCCAGCTGCGTGAGTGACAGCTGGCTCGGCCTATCTAGAGGCAGAGCCAGCTGTACCCGCCCCCTCCCCCGTCCGTTCCGCCAGTCAGCGCTGGCAGATCGGAGCGGGGAGAAGGGAATCCAGCCCCTGGGGAGAAGGGAATCCAGCAGAGAGCCGTGACAGGATCGAGAGATAAGCGAACCTGGTATGTGTTCGCTCACCTCCCGATCTACTGAGCCGACCTGTGACAGATCCATTGTCACAGGTCGGCTAGAACTATGAGGTGAGTGGAAATCACTCGCCTCATAGTTCTCCTTTAATATATTACTTTGTAAATTTTTATTTTATTATTTTTTTTTCTAATTATCTCTGCCTGGAGCTTTAATTAGATTCCTCAAAGAATTGCATCGTCACCTTTTTTTCTAGCTTGCGGCGTGGGAGAGATCTATAAGGTCCAGTCATCAGACATCAGTGGAAGGCCTCTGGAGAATGGAGCCAATATGTAAATGATTTAATTGGCTCCCACCCAGAACTGGCCAATGTGAGCGTACATACTGAAGACCACGGCAGTGAGTGTGGGCTCCTCCTGGTGCAGAGTCTGATGCGAATGGTGCAGCATTCTCTGTACAGCGCTGTGGTATATGTCACAGCTATATGTATATTACCCCTCCCTTTGAGAGGAAAGACCCCCTCCCATTCAGGGACCCGACCCATTTGTAAAGACATGCTGCAACAAATTGCTATTTCTTCAGAACAGAAACGGGTCAGAATCGGCAACAAAGTTTGAGAACCTTGCAATGTGCATTGATCTCCCAGAGAGGATTTATGTATTTTCTGTTTTGTTTAGCAAAGTGGAGTTGCTCTTTAAATCCATTTCCCTATAATTATACATTTTATATATTGTATCCCTATTTAAGTCCCTATCTTTGTGTATGGACCATGCTCTGTGTGTTTGCCTGTGCTGTTGTGTTTGTTTTAACGTTGGCCTCTCTGGTGATGGGCCTCCTCGTAGTTTCGTGTATTGGAAAGTTGGTCACAGATTGGCTGCAATAAACACTTTCTTATTCCCCGAGCTGCAATTAAACGTCCTGTAGCTGTCCCTGACGCTCAGCGCCGATGGGTGGAGCGCGCCGTGAAGTGTATAATGTGCTCACGTGGGTTGTGTATGCACATGTTACACATGGTGCTTCTGTAAGGAAAGATATCGCCTGTTAAGCTCGGCGTACACCGTTATAATTTCTATTTCAATATTTTCATTACACGGTTAGATTTCATTAGAAGAAAACAGTTTGTTACATTCCTTTGATTTATTGGGGTCTAATGATCGCTTTTGATTGTAGCGAAGAAAAAAAATCGAAGTGGGATGGAAAAAAACTGTAATTTCCTTGTTTATTCCACACGTGGCTTTATCATTGGATGGCGAATTAACCAGTTGACATCCGCGGTGTTAAACCCCCTTCCCATCCAGGCCATTTTTCAGTATTCAGCGCTGCGGTACTTTAACTGACATTTATTCCGTCATGCAGCGCTGTACTGAAATGAATTTTATACCCTTTTTTGGGGACAGATAGAGCTTTCTTTTGGTGGTATTTATTCACCAATGGGGTTTTTATTTTTTTATATATGAAGGAAAAATTAAAGATTTTTTTTAAAAAAAAACAGTTTCCCCTATATTAAATTCTAAAACATTTATAATTTCCCAATTTTTTGGTAAAATATAAAAGACGGGTCTAGTCGGGTAAAGAGACACTAAACATGTCAAGACTTAAAATTGCGCACGCGCGCGAAACCTAAAAAAAACTAAATTACCCAAAATAGGCGACGCATTAAAAGCTTTTACCGCTCATCAGTTTAGTGTTATCAGTGATTGATGGCCCTAAAATGATTGCTTTCACTGCAACGTTCGCGGCGATATGTAACGTGTTGCGCAGTTGACATTTTCGCGTGCTGGCGCATGCGACGCATGTTTATGTTTAAATGTGCGTAAACGAAGGTGGGGGGACTTAAACATTGTGAGGGGGGGGTTTACTTTTTTTTATTTGTGA